>NW_010391465.1:5033-14214 GCF_000710305.1 Buceros rhinoceros silvestris | reverse complement strand
GGAATGACTCCACAAAGCATTCTAGTTCCCGTGAAATTGTGTATTTTGAAGCTATACATTTGGTTGAAGTAGGCTTTGCTCTAGTAGAACTATAAAGCCCGAACCTATCAATTTTCCATTGTCCAGCAAAGCCATCCCTAATTGTGGGATCGAACTTTTGACTGCAAATGGAGGGAACTGGACCCGCAGAGCCTGTTCCCTCCTCACGGAAGTTAATGGACGTTTTGCTTTGCATTTAGTTCACTGTTTACAGTTTCAAACTCATAATCCCATTTCATACATACAGACCTTCTGGTTTCAATGAAAAAAACCCACGTGAGAGTAACTCAGTGAAAAAAGCTAGCGTGAGCAGGGCCGTAACTAGTTAAAAACAGTTGATCCATGTCTTTTACTCATCAGCATTACGGTAAGACTGTTTCCTTGCTGCAGTTAATAGGGAGTCACTCACTTTCACAGAAATCCCGTGCGGTTTTCAATGCTCCTGAAGTAAATCCAAATTTGCTGATCTTTTCCTTGCTGCTGCAGAAACCCCCTGTCAGCAGTGCCCATCAGTATGGACACACTGCTAGTCTTAAATCCAGAACTTTAGAGGACATTGTTTTGGTCTTATCTCTGAATTACTTTTCATTGCTAAGGCAAAAATCTACGTGTGTGTGTGTGAGAGAGATAACGTTGAAACACCAGGAGCAACTATTTAAAGTATTTCTCTGGCATCCAAACCATCTATTTCCATACTGAAAAAGAATGTGGAAACTAACTTCTGTTTTCTTTAGTGGATACAGAGGCTGTTCATCTCCACGGAACATTAGGTTTAAAATGTCTGCTCCTGTATGTATCAAAAGTAAAGCTGAGCCCAGTGAATAATATACATAATCTTTAATACACTATATAACTCCTAGATTCCACAAGGTATTACGCCCTCACTTAATTTCAGGGAAAGCCAAAGGATTAGTTGCAAAGCTCAGCATCCCCCCCAAAAAAAAAATTTGGGGGGTGTTGGGGGATCAAGGCAGCATTTCCTAGGGCTGTGATCGAGGGGAGGCAAAAGCCGAATGTGAGAAAACCAAACTTTGAAACAGCTGAAAGACCCCAGTGCTCTACGTGAGAGTTCTTTGCCTCTTCCTGGCTTTAGAACAAAGCATTCATTTACCAAAGCTAAAATTCTGTTACGTCCAAAACACTCTTCCCAGTCAGTGGGCTGTGCTGATTCCCACAAAGTGGCACAGCATTATAGCCGAGGTTTTCATCCCACCCTGGAACAAATCCTGAACGTTCTCCTAGTTTGCCAGTCAGGTTCACCTGCTCTTTTAGTTCAACAGGTTCTGTTATGCCAGTGCTATTTCGATCAGTTTGTTATTCTTACCTGTAAGGATGGCTAGAACTGGAAATATCCCCAGCATTGTTGCAAACATCTTCTTGACACAGGGAGGGAAAAGAGACCAGATGCTGCTTCTGACTTCAACTAAAACTCAACTGTTACTCTTTTTCAAGTGGGTTTTTGTTTTCCTTATCAGGTGTGTATCAACACGTCAATAAGCTTTTTCATTCTCCTCCTTTATCACATGTGTGCCTTTCTCCGACTAGTGGCGTGACTGCTCGGTTGAAACCATTTTGTGGGGTTCAAGCAACCGAGAGTTTTGTTAATAATAAACCTTTGAATCAGAGGAGCCCAGGTTCTCCCACTTTTGCCACAGTCCATCAGTATTCGCCTACAAAAGTTCTTCCACTGAGTACAAGAAAAGTATTTGTGACGGCACTTCACAGTCCAACTGATTACCAGTCTTGGAGGAATATTCTTTATTTCCTGTTAATTCTATAATTTCTTTTTAAAACTGGGCATGTGGAGATAGTACGTTGTTAGTACATTTTCATTTTAAAACGTATTTCTCATACTGTTTTATACAGGATGATTACGTGGGATTTATGATTGCCTTGAAATTTCTGTATTGAACTCATCAATAAGATAACGCACTGAAATAAAGATAAAATAAAAGTTAGCTTCTAAACTAATAATAAAATCTGTTTCATCTAGTTTTAATCTGTGAAGTTGGATGCTACTAGCACAAAATGACAGGGTGAATATATTGATTTTTATTTAAGCATTAATATCTGGTTTACATAGAGAAGCTGCAGCAGATGAAGGCTAGGACTTGAAGTAATTGCAATAATTTACAGAAGGTTATTTTCTTCTTAGTAAAATCAAAACACCTTCTCTAAGTCTCTGAAGCTCATTAGGAAGTGAAGGTGCTCAGCTTCTTGCAGGAGCCAGCTTGGCTATCTTTATTCCATGTCGTAATTCAAAGCCCCAGGCTGCGGTGGGAGTAGCGGGCTCTGCGTACACAGCCGCGCATCAGTAGCTGAAGGCGTAGCAGAGGGCAGCATTGCCTCTGCGATGTGTGCCTGTGCTAGCACCCAGAGCCCTGGATCCTGTCTTTCTGGTGGTGAGCAAGAGTGGCCACTCTCCCCATGGTGGGGGCCGTGCTGCAGCTGGGGAGCCCTTTTGGCAGGTGGGGCTCCGCATCTGGCCATGTGTGGTTGGAGGGGAGAGGTATGTCCAGGCTCTCCCTCATCTCTCACGTGATGATTCTTCAGCGTAGAAGGGGTGAGTTAGAATGACTTGTTGTGTCAGTTACTATTGGGATCAGGTTTATGGACTTAGGTCAATTTTATTCTTCCGGATATTTCTGTGCATGGCAGAAGCCTGAATGATCCCCAGGCAGATGTCAGGGTTTGATAATATTTGTATATGAGCCGTCTCCAGAAGTTTTATAAAGGATTTCTTTTCGTTAGTTCTGACTGTCAGCGCTTCACGCATCATTCCCACAGGGTGAGCAGTGCTTGGCTTTTAGTGATGAGAAGGACAAGATTTGGAACAGTTCAGTGTCTCATCCAGGGATGCACAGGTGACCCAGAGTCCAAAAGGAATATGCACCTTGAAAGATTGAAATTCAAATTCAGGTTTCTTCCAAAACATGAGAAGCATTTAGATTCACCTTCACTAAAAAGGCATGGAGGAATCCCAAATGCACTTGGGAAGGTCTTGCCAGCTTCCCTACATCAGCCTAAAATGGGAGCTGCTGCTGCTTCCCAGTCATTTAGATGTGGATGAGCACAAATGATCTGAGCATAAGCACAATCTGCAGCCCCATTTCAGTGATCGCCTGTGGCAGCTCCGTAAGACCCTGACGGACTCTGACCAGTACCTCACGGAGCACTGATCCTTTGCAAAAATCAGTGATTTTCAGGAAAATTTCACACTGCAGGTCACCAAGCACCTGGATGATCCCACATCTGTACCACAATGCCCACGAGTCCTCTAATTCCTTCTCATCTATCAACACCCTAGTCCCTTCTCTGGCACATAAGGTGCCCTCTGCTAATAGGTATTTTCTCCCTGCTGTGTCCCCTTTTTGTCTATTAAGCATCTGAAAAATGACAGAAGCACATTCCTGGAGGGTGAACTGCTCAGACTGACCAGAGAACAGAAGCCAACACACAACCTCTGCACTAATACTCCCCCGGTTCAGCTTGGGATGCAGGGCTGAGATTATCGATTACGGAGTGAGTACATCCCGTAGCAAATGCTTACAGCCGTCAGCCCTGTTTCACAGAGGGTACTGAACACCTGGAGCATTTTCTTCTGACTATGTTGAGGGTCGAGGGACAGACTATCACCAGGCTGGGGCTCATTTCATGCTGCCAAGCCAGAAGCGAGTTAAGTTCCAGCGGGAGGATGAAGCAGCTCTTGCTTACACCGCCGGCCCTCGGCTAAGAAGAGGGAACAGCCCGGAGTGCAGCAACGGCAGCCGTCACTTTGCATGGGTGGAGCGAAGACTCTTATCTCCAGAGAGAATGGAAGGGGCCGGTACCAGGAACCGTGTGTTCACAGGCTTTGTGACTCAAATCTGGGTACACTGAACCGTATTCAGAAATGTTCCCGTCCAAGTAACTCCCTTGTAGTCATCTATAAATAGAAGTGTCAGTCATTTAAAAAATGAAGCCCAGAGGCACACCCGGAGCAAGGCAGCATCGCCCAGCCAAGCCCTGCCATGATAGTTAGAGGTTGCTTCTGCTGGTCTGAAACCTCATTTTAAAACTTCCTGTAGAACTCCACGTTTAACCTGACAAAGCTGAGCAGCACTTCAACCGCTTTGTCTTCCTGAAATGTGCCAAATATGCGATTGTTCCATGACACCAAACCCCGCACAACGGGATTTACACGCTGTCTGCTTCCGTATCACATCTGATTGCTGGGGGTGAAGAGAAGAGTGTCATTAAAGAGTCAAACACGGACAGTGAAAGAGCTGCTTTAAGCCTCTAAATTAGTTGACTTCCAAATGCACTTTACAGTTTGCTTCTGTATTGCACAGCTTCATTTGTTGTCTAAAAAATATTTTAAGCTTTTGATGGAGTGTTTGCTGCCTGAAAATGAATTCATGAACTCGCTGTTATTTTCGAGCTCACAGAGGGTGAGAGTCTGTAAAGGAACCAGTGATATAAACTCATCTGAGGAGAGCACCACGGTTTGTCACCTCAGAGTGACTTGGTCAGAAATACACCTGATGCTCTGTGTCCCAGAACAAACACAGCTTGTTATCAAAAAGCACAATACCATTTCCTTCGAAAGGTGCTGGACTGGGCTTCTTTCGACTGTCCCTTTTCTGACTCCCCAACTCCTGGGCACGGCAGAGCAGCATGGACTCACAAGACTACCAGACCCTCACATCAAAAAGACATTGAGGGGCTGGAGCGTGTCCAGAGAAGAGCAACAAAGCTGGTGCAGGGTCTGGAGCACAAGCGCGCTGAGGCACGGCTGAGGGGGTTTATCCTGGAGGAGGCTCAGAGGAGACCTTCCCCCTGTTGACAACTCCCTGACAGGAGGTTGTAGCGAGGTGGAGGTCGGTCCCTTCTCCCAGGTAACAAGCGGGGTGAGAGGAACTTCAGCTATGTGTGACTTTTGAGTTTATACATGAGCCCTAGTAAGCCCAGGTTTATCAGCGCTGCTCTCCCAGTTGGTGGCTGTGACATGACCCGAGACTGCGCTGTGATTTGAAGGTACCCTGACTTCCTCCCACTTCCTTCCCCCCACAAGCATCTTTCCCTGTTTCGGTACTGCCCTCACTGACATTTCCACACAACCCCGTAGTTTCTCTCCTGCTCCTCAGAGAAGCTGTGCGAGTCTGCTGGAGGCAGGACTTCATGGGAGAGGAAGGGGACGGAAAGCAAGCAGATAGTCAAGCCAGACACAAACCCAAATCAAACCTGTCTTTTCATCAAAGGAAAATAGCAGCACTGGCGGACAGAGAACTTCCCCTGTGCAGACAACTGTTCCTCTTCAAAAGGGAAGAAAAGAAAAGGAAACCAGCGTGGAGCTGTAACTGAAAAACGATCATAAGAAAAGCTTGCCAATGGGAATAAACAGGTTTCCATGGGCTGGGGGCTTAATGACGCGAAGGGACGCCTGAGGAAAGCTGAGAAAATGCCTCCGTTCTAGGTGGTAACTGTGGAATCCAGGAGAATTGTGTGTCCCTGTAAAAGCTGCGGAGGACAAACACTACCCAGCCACAAAAGTGCCGTCCTTTGCCAGACACCCTAGGAGGCACCCAAACCACCTTTATCATCCAAACATTGTCCCAAGGGGGTGACTCACCGTGCCAGTCGGCCCACAATATTTCCCCTGCTGGGAGGAAAACCACACCTGATGGAAGAGGGATGTGGGAGAGCAAAGACCTTTTGCACCCACTGCTGCTCCACTGTCCTGCCATGGATGCTCCCGGGGCGCCATGGGCATGGCACTGCTGCCTCCCGCCTGCCTGCACGCCCGCTGTGGAGAGGAGTGGTGGGGCACTCATGCACCGATCCCGTCCAGGGCTCTGCAGGGAACATCCTGGCTGTGACAGGGATGCCGCTCGCAGAAGAGGGATGGCAAATCTGGTGCAGAAGGTGGCTCTGGGCCAGCTGTTAACAGACGTTTGCAATGTACCTCCTGCAGGGCTGGCAATGGCCTGGGCTGTTATTCTAACATTTCCCACGATACTGGACTATTGCAGCTGGGGTAGCTGAGGCACTTTGGATTGCTCAAAGATGTGGCAGCCCTGTATGGGCTGGAGTTGAAGAGATTTGTGGCGTGCAATACACTGCAATAGACCTATGACACCTGTCCCTGCAGTAGGGGGATGTTCAGAGTGATGGTGTTTGTCTTCCCAAACATCCCTTCTGGGGATGGCTGAACACCAGCCTGCCGTGGGCAGTGCGGGATGAATCCCCTGTTTTGCTCTCCTTGCACTCACGGCTTTGGCTTTTCCTATTAGACTGTCTTTACTTCAACCCACGAGTTTTCTCATTTTTGCTCTTCTGATTCTCTCCCCTATCCCACCAGGGTGGAGAGTGAGCGAGAGGCTGCGTGGGACTGAGTTGCTGGCTGGGGTTAAGCCACCACAACAGGTTGACAGTTTCTGAAGCTGCTCAGTGATATTGTTCCTTGGGTTTGGCAGCAGTCGTTGTACTTGTCTAAAATGAAAAATGCTTTCACCTTAAGAGTGCACATAACTGTATAATTTATATGGTGCCTGCTTGCCTTAACAGGTATGATAATGTAATTTTAGGATTACTCTACAAATTGAAACCTGGCATAAAATCCGTGCAGTCGCGCTGAACCCTGTGCTTTCCACCTCCCTTCTGAAAGGGAGGGTTTAGGTGGGTAGATGTTAAAATAATGGTAGTGTTTGGTTCTTTTCAAACACACTAGTTCATGCTTGTCAAGTGAACACAAGGTGAGCTCATTCTTTATTTTAAGAAATAGCTACGCTTTTATTCTCACTGGTTCAAGGAAATGCTTGGACTTAGGAACCTCAGCACTGACCTCAGCCGCTCTCTACCCCAACAGGGGGGAATTGCTAAAATCTCTCTGCTTTTGGCGTGCTCCAGTTTAGGAAGGAGACTACAGCAGCCTGTGGGGTCTCAGCATTGTTTTGCCAGCCTGAGTTTCACCTGGCTGCTGAGCCTTTTCATTGTACTTCACATAGCTGGCCCTCAGAGGGCTCAGCGCGGCTCGGCTCCGCACGGCTCAGCCGCTGTCATAGTCAGCAGGAGAGGTGCTGCTGCTGCTTGTGTTATTTCTGTGGTCACACCTTACTCTGATGATTGCCCTGCCCATTATTATCTCCTAGCAAAAGAGTTTGGGGTTTCTGGTCAACACGCTCCCCTCGGCCCCTTGTTGGGTGCCCGATCTGTAGCCCATGTTGGCTCGTACCAGCACTGGTGTGGCCAGCAGGACTGAGGCAGTGATGGTCCCCCTGTACTGGGCACTGGGGAGGCCACTCCTCGAATCCTGGGGCCTTTCACTCCCAGAAGGACACTGAGGGTCTGGAGTGTGTCCAGAGAAAGGCAACAAAGCTGGAGCAGGGTCTGGAGCACAATGCACTGAGGAGCGGCTGAGGGACCTGGGGATGGTTAGCCTGGGGAAAAGGAGGCTCCGGGGAGACCTTCTGGTTCTCAACAGGAGGTTGTAGGGAGGTGGGGGTCGGTCTCTTCTCTCCAGGAACAAGCGACAGGACGAGAGGAACCAGCCTCAAGTTGTGCCAGGGGAGGTTTAGGTTGGACATCAGGAACAATTGCTTCCCTGAAACAGTTGTCAAACCCCAGCCCAGGCTGCCCAGGGCAGTGGTGGAGTCCCCATCCCTGCAGGGGTTTAACAGACATGTAGATGCGGTGCTGAGGGACACAGTTTACTGGTGACCTGGTAGTGCTGGGTTAGCAGTCGGACTCGAAGTTCTTAAAGGTCTTTTCCACCCTAAATGATTCTGTGATTCTGTGAATTGAAGTCCCTGGGAAAGCTGTTCCTGGTCCAGGCTCTGCGACTTGGCTGCCGTCTGAAGGAGCCTAAATTCTGTGAGTCTGCACAGCCTTCTTCTTGGGGAGGCAGAGTAATAATTGTAAATGCCGTTAATTATTAGTTAACGGTTGCATTTCTCGCTTTCCCTTAGCTGCCCTTCTCCTGGTGTGTGTGCCAGGGGTCCCTGGCCTTGGCTGGAGCCTGCCAGCAGCCGTCTTCCCACCACAGCTCTGGCACCAGCTCCTCCAGGTGGGAAGTGACGGGGGGGTTTCCTTGGGGGACTCCAGATTCCCTGAGGCTGGGCAGTGCTTTCTTTGGAAGTGCTGTGGTATGTTAAGGTGAGCAGGGGAATGCGGCGTGACCTGGGAGCTTGCTCAGTGCCTGGTTTTGATGAGGCTTCTCCTTTTAATTCCCAGGAGCTTCGTACTGCGAGAAGGTTACTTGTTTAGTCAGTTTTAATTCTCGGGAAGAATGATGTGATGCTTCCTATCCTGCTTTGTTAATAATCTCATTAGAGTTGACTTAATTACTTTAGTTACACTGAGTATGACAGTGCAGTGGTGAGATGTGATGAAGCCACTGAGCAGAGGATCAGCTGTCCTGAATAAAAAACAGTGTGGAAGAAGCAGCTGAGATAAACCTTAGCACTTTTTTTGTTGTGCCTTTGATTTGCTTGTGCAGGCAACCAAAGTTACTCATCGACTGAGCAGGATTCAGATTCTGTAGCCCGGCAGCTTTGTTACACGCCACCTATTAGCAGTTCAAATTCTTTGGGAGCGCTGGTTATCCTTCGGTGATCAAGTAGGCAGTGAGTTTGCAGAGTGGAGGGCAGGAAAGCGACACCGTCAGCAGCCCGTATATCATGGGAGCAGCTGGGAAAGCAATCGCTCAGATGACTTCATCTGGAAAACCCATGAATCTTAATAGTGCGTAGGGTGTAACCTTTGAAGAACAACTGTCTAATCCAGTTGTACACAGCAATTTGATTCAAATGAGCTAATAAAAGCAGCGGGGCAGCCTGGCCTGGCACAGCTACATCCCTGTCACGGCTTCCCTGGTGGCAGCAGGGTTTTGCAGCTGTGCAAACATGTCTTGTTGGTGGAGAAACCACTGATCCGTGGCCGGTAGCTGTGGCTCGCTGCACCCCAGCCCTTGCCCCGCAGCCCAGCTCCCTTGGGCGAGGAGCGTGCCCGGTTCGTGCTGCTGACAGCCAGGCTACGTCCTGCACATCTGCTGCATGGGGCCACGTCGTTGCTCCCACGTTGTGGCTGGCTTTCCCCGGGACAAGCTGGCGTGTGGTGAGCACTGCGTGGTGCAGACTGGCGAGGTCCTGTGCCCATGGGCACC
>NW_010391465.1:0-4907 GCF_000710305.1 Buceros rhinoceros silvestris | reverse complement strand
TCCCGTGGCCCCCCGTGCGTCTGCCCCCCAGCCCCTCTCTGGCAGGCACCTCTGCTCACCCAGCCAGGCTCCTTCTTCGCTGTGCAGCTCGGGAGCACTCGACTTGCTGCGACAGTCTCGGTTTATAAACTACTCTGTAATTCCCTGGCTCTCACAAGTTAAAAGCAAAAAGCCACAGGCTTGTACATGCACCCCCGAAGAATCACGTTGCTTTGTACAATCATCTCAAGTGCAGTGAGGCTCTTTTTGCTCTTTTCCTTCCCCAACACTGAGTATTGCTTCTGTGCCAGAGATGATGTAAACTCCTCCTGGGTGGCCTTTTCTATAACGTTCAATAAGTGAGATGTTCTTGGAGCCTGTAGGAACTGCTGAAAAGCTTCTGATTCTGTCAGCAGGCAGCCCCAGAAAGAAACAATGGCTTAAAACCCGGTTCAGAGACTATCTATCGGCACCGCTGATGTGACTGGTATTGAATTAGAGTTGGCTTTTCGTGCTGCAGGTCAATGTCGTGGATCCAGCCAGGACTGTGCCACTCGGCGTCTGTCATGGTCACTGTCTTTGCGCCTCTAGCAAAAGCCGTTTTCAGTTCACTGTGATTTGGGGAGTCAGGTCACGCCCCAGCTGACAACTGACCTGTAGCAGATAGATTAGAGTGGTTGTACATTGCTAACAGTAATTGCATGCAATTAAAGTGCCCTCCTGGGACAGCAAGACCCTGACCTTGCAAATGATCATTTGCAGCCTTGATTTGAGTCCCACGGCGTCAGTGAGGCTGCTGCCCTCGGAGCCAGCCACGTGTGGATGCCTGCGGGAGCAGCGCTGGGGTCTGGGGGAGAGGAGGACACCACCGAGCACACGTGCTGTAGAAAGCTGCTAGTTAGCCTCTGTCTTTTGTCATGATAATATGTTGCACAGGGGAGACATTGACCTAAGGTGCACCCAAACTGTCAAATTTATCATGAGCTGCGTAATAATTAATGGTTTCCCCTAAATCCCTACCTCTGGTGGTGAATCGTGACATGAAAGGTCAGTTTATATTTGCTCTTTCTTTAAGGAAAGGCTGTTTCCATCCTTTTGGTTGCATGGAAAAATCTTAAAATAGTTCTAAATATACCCTAAAAGAGCAAAATCCTGAAAGGAAATCAACTATGCACATGATTTTGGTTTTTTAAAAAGTATGGCCCTACAGCTGCCATGAATGTGTGGTCATACGGCCTGAGAAAGGATTAAAAACTCTTGGCAGCTTCTTGCAGTTTGAACTTTAAAGCCAACCAGGACAATGCCTCTTCTTGATTTTTCGGTTTCAACACTGTATTAATAATAATAATAATAGTAATAGAGTTGGCAACTAGTTGATTCTTTCTAAAAAGAAATTTCTTTGAGTAATATCATCTCTCTTGTAGTCCAAATGCCATTCATAGGCCACGTGCGCTTTAAGAACACGACCTGAACAAGCTCTAAACATAAATGGTGTGGGAGCTCATCCCCACGGCTGGCTCCCCGTGATTAGAAAGAACTCGTTTAATTGTGTTTGAGGACAAATCCACGTGACATTTTTATATGCCTTGAATGAGTTCTCGCGTGTCGTAGCAGCTTAATTGGTGCTTCCAAAGCACACTCAGCACATCTTTCCTGTGTCCTTAGAACATGCTGGTTTTGCCATCTCGTTCCTCTAAGCCCACTCGTTTCGTGCAGTTGTCCCTCCAGGCACAGACAGCAAAAGCAATGCTTCCTCTAAGCAAATATCCTGCTCATACACACATTTGTCGTCGTTTTTTTCCTCCTTTGGAGGCTGCATTTACGTTTATGGCTTGTTGGTGGAGCATTTGCATACGGATAGGGGATTTTTATCTGTTTCTTTATTCTGGCACGCTGTAAACTAAATTTTTAGCACCCGGTAAACAAAACTGAGAGGCAGTTTGTTCTCAGTATAATGTTTTTATGACCAGACAGTGGGAAGTAAATGGCATCTCCCAGCGCTGTATTCTTCCCTGGGTGCTCCCAGTAATTTTAGTGCTGCAGTGATGTAGCTGGGGAGCAAAGTTACAGAGTCCCATTGGGGTAGCAATAATTTGACTTAAACCCCCAAGGCAGTAGTTGCTGGTGATTTTGTCATGCTTCCACATTTAGGTTCCTCTAACACTGAGCCGGATCCCGAGGAAACGCTGAGAGCATTAGGCTATACTTTTGAGCTATCTTTTGGCAGCCTTTTGAAAGTCACAGCTAAAAATACTGAAAACACTGTAGGTTTAGTGAGATCTGAGTTAAGAAAAAAGATAGCAGGAAAAAAAAGCTTGAGAATGAGTTGTGTTATGGCTGTTCTTACTGAGATCCCGACGTAGGTGCGATAACAAAAGGACCGCTCGTCGGAGTTAAGGTGTGCCTGATCTAGAGGAGCTGTATATTGTACTCGGAGAAGTTGTGTACATTTTGAGGGATGTTTCTCCCTTACTGGAGCATGAATTTGCCACTTCGACCACTGCGCAAGGGGAGGAAGCGCCCTCAGAGCCAGATCCCTCTCAGAGCAGTAACACCTAAGGGTTATTGCAGAAGCACTGGTGTCTTGGGGCAAGCCAAGCCTTTTTAAAACCTACTGAGGGCTTAAACAGCCCCAAGTCCCCTCTTCTCCCCGCTTTCGCCTCTGGGCTAGGTGCTCCAGGGCAGCGGAGAATTCTCGACCAGACGCAGAGAGTCCAGCTCAAGGAAATCCAGTCTCCTTTCCCAGGCACGGAGGTTTATACGCTTGGGCAGCATCACCCTTAATACACACCATCAGGGCTGCACATGGGCCATAAGCACAGCGCCAGCTGATGACAGGAGATGCTCCGTGACTTGTGAGGGCAGGCAACAATCAGCATCTCCCAGACACAGAACACCTCCCAGTATTTTAAGCTTCATAGCCCAAACCTTAGACTTGAATCAGCAGTGCGTTTTAGGATGTGGACGGTAAAAGCTTAAATAGAAATCAGCAAGTGAATCCAATTTTTTCCCCACCTCTGCCTACTATTTTAGTGGTTTATGTGGCTCCTGCCAGTTGTTATCATGAAGACATTAAAAGGCTGAAAGTTGAGAAAAGCACAGGAGTGGCTGGCTGCGGTAATAAAACACGTTTCTTCACTGATTTTACGGGCTGTTGTAAAGTTGTCCCCATGTGACTGCATTTACTCACTTCCAAGTCACTTTTTTCTTCATCACTGAGCAGGACTGGTCAGAAATAAAGCCTTTACTAAGCTGTTGTTCCTTCCTCCACTTGATGCAGAAGCATTGACCCCCTCAGCCCCCCTGATGTTTGGACAGCATGTCTGTCACATCCAAAGTTTACCGAACGCTGTAAGTTGTTGGTTTACACCTGCTACTAGGCTTAGGCTACAAGGGCCTGGGTTAAAGGTACCTGGATAAAAATGTGAAGGCACAGGCCGTAAATCCCAACAATATCACACCTCTTGAGTCGTCATGTCAAATTCTTCCTGCAGCTGCAGAATCCAGTTTGCACTGATTAATTTGATGCTGAAACCCCAAAACGGGCTCTGAGCATCCAAGCCAAGTTACAGTAATAACATGGAGCTCTTGCTGGCCTTGATGGGCTTTACTGTTACTGCCATTGACTGGGGCTGAGAGACAGAAACGTCAAGTCATTTCTGTGGCTCTACACGAAGTTAATGGCAGCGTCAGGACTGGCTCTGGCTGTTTGCCTTCAAAGTCGGTGATCTATTTTATAGCCTAAAGGCACCATCGAGAAGAGCAAGCCCAGGAGCTGAGGGCCATGGGCAGGGCTGTCTCTGCTTCCTCCGCTCTCTATCTACTGGAGCTGAAAGAAATGCACAGCTACCGCCAACCTTACCTCAGCTAACAGAGATCACTGGAGTGATTCCGGTTCACTGCAGCTGGACACGAGCATTTACAGCGGGAAAGCAAATACTCCAGTACCAATATCCTGAACTGTTAATGTCCCTCTTTTCAAAAAAGTACCTTAGTCCCATCGTATAGTGGGTCAGGCTTGTAGAGCACAGGAGAGGCACCCAGGAGCAGCACGCTGCTGGCCGGACCAGTGGGTTGTGTCTCAGGGCTGGAACCTGTGAACAGGTCAGTGGTGCTGCTGGGGACAAACTGGATTTTGGGCAAAGTGCTGCACTTTGCACCTTTCATCTCTCCATCGTGTAAAAGAGTTGGTGTGTGGCAGGCAAACACTCAGCAGAAATGGGGTGCACGGGTGGAAAAGACACTGGTTTGGCTTCAGCCTTAGCTGTTGTAGAAGATGAAAACTGCAGGAGTTGCTCGATCTGCGACGGATGAGGACAGCACGTGCTGCAAATAGCTGCGGGTTGCTCTCAGTGACCTCTGCCCGCCTGGGTGCTAAATCCTTCGGGGGCCGCGCTGCTTTTCTCCTGTCGTGCCACTGGTGCTGGCTGACCACCATGGCCCAAATGAGCAAGGCAAGGGCATCCCCCGGGTCTCCTTGAGCCTCTGGATTCCTCCTCCCTGCCTAAGATGTGCTGCTGTACCTCGTGTCTCTCTTGGTGGCTGTGCCCTGGTGCCAGGGGACGGGGACGGGTCAGGCACCGAGGGGACGGAGGGCAGCGGCACCGGTCTGCAGGACCTCCCAGAGGTAAAAAGCAGCTGCGTAGGAATCCCAGTAAACGGGAATTGCTGGGAATGTACCTTCAAATCCTCACCCGGAGCTTCACTTTTGCTGCTTCGGGTTTGATCAGGGGTCTTGGGGTGTTGGTGTTCCTTTTCTACCCGAGATGACCCCTAACACCTTGCCTTTCTGAGGCGGGTCCTGACCTGCCTGTGACGAGGGTGGCACTCGTCTTTACACGCCGAAATACAGAATAAGGGAAGCTGGCACAATTGGAAGGATCCCAGCCTGCCCCCCAGCCCCACACCTGCCGCCAGCCCCCGCTAAC
>NW_010391464.1:53487-54009 GCF_000710305.1 Buceros rhinoceros silvestris | reverse complement strand
AGGACACTTCAAGATATACTAAACACTATGTTGAATAACAAATAAAAGAGATCTATTAAATCGTTTTGTTGAGAAAATCAGTTATATTTAGAAAGAAAAGTATAGGGCAAATTTGGCTTTATCTGTAACTTGTGAATCTACACTACATTTTATCCTGTTTCATTTAGTCCCTACCTCTCATTTCCTTCTTTTTTTGCCAAGTCTTTACATTCTACCGATGTCTTGGTTTAAGATAATGAGGGTTAGTTTATCTTTGATGGATGCATCAAACAGCCAATGGCCTCCCATAACGCCAGCTCATCTCACTGGTTGTGGAGTTTTTGGTGGACCCTGGGGCTTTCTTAAAAACGGTGTGCGGATGGGACGACGTCCCCTTTCTCTTCTTGCCGCCCAGCATTGCCATCACCTTGCTACCACTGCTCCGTGCCACCCCGGTGCTCCACGTGGTCTGGTTGCTGCAACTCCTACCATCACTTTGCTCCACAGCTCCGCGGCTGCCGTGTGCTCCTGCCGCAACGGCTG
>NW_010391464.1:37873-53410 GCF_000710305.1 Buceros rhinoceros silvestris | reverse complement strand
CGCGGGGCCGCCGTTTTCCCCCGGCCGCAATGGCTGCCACAGCTTTGCCAGCCCTGCCCTCTGCATGAACTGCCACCACCGGTGCTCCCAGCCCGGCCGCACCACATGCTGCCGCCCAGACAACCTGGTAGCCTTTATTGCTGCTTTACCTCAGCCACGGTTTGTGTGCACATCCCACCATGCCCTCGCTGCACTGGTTCTGATCTTGCAGCAACTTGTTAATACCTTGTTTTCTGTGTATAGTATCTTTCTATTGCTATTAAAACTGTTTTAGTTTCCTAACTCAACAGAGACTCACAAACTTTTTTTTCCTTATCTCTTTTTGTAAATGTTTTGTAAATGTTTTGTAAATGGAGGGAGATAATTGGAGAGAGTGTCCCGCGACTGGCCAGCCTTAGCCAACCAGTGACCACTAAGCTCAGGCTAGGCTGGTATCAAAGCAATGGGGGCTTCAGAGAGATCTGTACAGTCTAAGTGCCTGTGCAGAGACAAGATCAGGTACAACCAACATTATGTTTGACAGCCGTTTGTCCATCTGCTCTCAAAAGAAGGTATCTGTGAAAATCTTCAATTAACCACGCCCAGTGTTACACTCCAGTTAGAAGCATCTCCTGCTGACCACTTCAAGCACTCTCTGCAGCAAAAGATGATGGGTTTTTCTTGTTCTTTTCTCACCCAGAGCAGAAAACCATTGATCAGCATTTTATGAAACTCTTGCTATATGAATGGACTGTGGCTGTTTTACAGCAGTTTGTTGCAGTTTAGACAAACAGTTCTCTCAGCCTCTCTTAATAGCATGTTTTATAATCATTTTACAGTTCTTCATGTTCTCTCTGGGACTTTCCCCAGTTTATTTAATAATATTTGCATTATTATATATTCTAATCTATTTATTATAACTGACAGTATAATTTCCCTGCAATCCTGTAATTCCTGTTTCAAGCTAGAATGAAACTTGATAATCTGTACAGCAAGTATTTGTTGTGCAACATGTGCTCAGGGACACATGAGCCTGTACTAATAAATATACACAAGATCTGCTTGTGCTTGGTACCCAGTGAAATGGATGTCTGTGAAATAGATGCACTTGCTATCCATTTGAAGTATTTTATTTTTTCCTCTTCTCTACAGATCTGAACCCCGATCTTACAGACTTGAAAACTTAGGCCACTCTGTGGCGGTCATGCCTACTGTTTTTGATTACTACTTCAAAAAAAATTAGTAATTCATACAAATCTACACACGTCGATTTGTAAATATGACCTAAGACAGCTAAGAGACCTGCAACATGTATGAACTGCACAAAACTTCTACCAGTTTCTACAGTATTCAAAACTATTCAAATAATATTCAAATGAAGTTTCAATCAATATGTAGCTTTCCACTTCCAGTCTTCCTGCAAGAACTTATCTCAGGGTAATCTAGCAGTGACTACCTGTCAGGTCATGAAGAAACCTGCTCTCTCTAGAAGAGACAGATCTTTGTAAACAGCTGCTGCTCTGCTATGCTCATTTTGACAGCAAAAGAGTGCTCTTCGCTTGTCCAATTGCTGGATGACAAACCTTGTAAAAATCTCTCAGGATGGAGGCAGATGGGGACAGTATGATCTTTTCCTTTGCTTGAAGGTGTACCACTATATGGGAAAGAATTGAAAATGCTGAGCTAGAAATATCATCATTCTATTGTTTGGTGATTTGGATATGCAGATGTGTTCTAGCCTCTACTCTAATGCACACTTAAGTATTTATAATAAACAGTCAATTAATACAAACACATAAATGAAGCTTGAAGGAGGAACTGAAATCATAGGTTTTCTCTCTTGTGTAGACAGCCATGTAACATTGCTTGACCACAAAATCTTTAAAAGAAGATGGGTATTTTGACCCCATGATTCCATATGCAATTGTAAAAAGAGATGTTCAGAAGACAGAACGTATGAGCACAGTATAAAGTCATTAGAATATAGACTCTTGGAGACCTACTTTGGAAAGCTGAGCCTTGCCATACTTCAAGATCTGCCAGCCTGTGCTGCAAGGAACTCCTAAGGCTTTTCCCGGGGAGTCTTTCCCCATGTACAAATCCTAGTAAAGTACTAGCAATTTCTAGATTTTAACCTTTTTTTTTAAAGATCAGTTTATCATTTTCACAGCACATATAATTTCATCTATCTCACACATTTTTTCTGCAGCACTGATTTATTTTGGAGGTCCTCCTTTGTATTATCATTCAGAGCACAAACTATATGGTTAGGACTTTTTCTTTCACTCCTTTCCATCACAGAGATAGCTAGTCCCTTGCTGTCAGCTCTGTAAGCACTGTCACATCAGTTTACAGGCTTGAACTCCAGTCTTGTCGGAACAATCGTGATGAAAGTGTCTAACTATCTGATGCAAGAGCACATTCCCCAAGTGCCAGCAGTACCTTATTAACAACATCTTAACTTGAATCCCTCTGTTCTTCTGTCTCAGATAATGTTGTGCTCTCCACTCCTAGTCTCCTCTGCTCCCTTGCGGCTCACTATACTTTTGTTGACAGTGGGACTGTAGGACTTGATCCTGTCTCACTTTCTGTTGCCCTGTGCTCAAATGAAATGAGCAAAAAGGATGTTGTCCTGCAGCAATCACAGGTTTTATAATGAGGGTGTGTTCCAGTGACGGGTAGCTTTCCAAGTTTCCCTCTTTCTGATGCCCTCTGATAATCAGTGACAGGATGTCTCCAGGGATAATAGAAGCCTGGGCTTGCATGGCAACATAGAAGGAAAACTTCTGTCTTCTGCAGTTTTAAAGGCTATGGAAACTCTATTACTTGAGATGGTTTCAGAATCAGTCCTACATGAAAGTATCTTCTTGCAAAAAGCCAACAGAGTTTTCAGCTGCTTTTATCCACTCATTTTCTGAGTATGCGGGGTCATGCTCTACCCTTACCTACTTACACAACAATTCATTCCAGGTGTAATGAAAAGCTCAGTGCGGAATTTAATCAGACCCCTTCCCTTCCCTGTCATAATGCAGGAACCAGGTCTAGTCCTTCCCTTACATAACAGGGACTGCAGCACATTTTCCTATTGGAGCCTTGTGCTGTGATTTCCCGGTGATCATGCTTTAAACCTCTCCTTCTTTGAAAAGGAAAACATAAAATGGCTCTGACATGCCCTTTGAATATATCTTCTCTGGGAAGGAGATGTCTGTCCTAGATGAAAACTTGAGTTACTCCATTTTTTGTGTGCCTAAATATGAGGGGCATAACACTGAGCATTAACACCCCACTAACAGCCTTCCCTGTGAGTACTTCACTAAGTATCTCCATATTTAGTATTCTTTGTGTTTAACTCAGGCGGTAAGATTCATGCCTTCCCTTCCAGGAAGCAAGCAGTTAAAATTCAATTTGAAATAACAGTTCCCAGAAGTTTCATTTGCCTCAGTAATTACTGCTTAGGGAGAGAGAGAGAAAAAAAAACACCTAAAACTCAAGTCCCTAAATCCCCCTAGTATGCTGATAGTTCCTCTTTGCAGCTGACATTGTATTTACTGATATACTTTAATTCAAGCATGAAAAAAATTAGTCAAAACACAATAACTTTGTTATCCAGAGAGCTGACGAAGGAAATAATGAAGCAATTAAATGACACATTGGAACAGGTTCATTAAATGAATATAGCCACTGTTTTACTGGAAAGAGCATCTTCATTAAAAACATGTTTAGTATCAGAGAGAGGGAAAGGAAGAAATGGGAGGGGTGCTGAGAAAGTGAGAAAGGGAATGAAACAATATTTTGCAGAACATTTTCCATCATGGGAAAGAACAAGTTGTGAAATTATATTTATCTTCAGTCAAAGAGTCAGTGCCAGCAGCTGACCATGTTGAATTCCCCTCACATGATCATTTCACATCTGAGTAACTTCATGAGAGAAATAAATCATCCTGAATTAGCAAAAGAGTAACTCCTGCAAATTGCTGGGTGGACAATAGGATGTTCTGCTTCAACACATGCAGGATGATAGATGTTCCTGCAGGATCTACTTGTAAGCCTCCAAAGACCACAGCAGCTAGTCAACTGCTCACTGACAGTCATTTACCTCAGTACATAAGCAAACTGGGAAGGAATTTAGCCCCTGTGCCAGATGTACTAGTATTCTTTCTAGCTCAGTGAGCTCAGTTTTCTGCATGGATCATAAGATTTTCAATGAAGTATTTATTGTCCTCTTGAGCAATAAGCAACTAGCTATTTACAGAGGTTGTTTGCTCATTTCACAGCTCTTCTGTTTTCCTGTTTGAAGTAAGTGGCATTTATAACTGGAGAGATCAGGTGGAGAAGAGTTTTCCAGGTTAAGAATATCCCCTGTCTGCGTGTGCAAGCAGATGTCTTGAAATGACTAGATTCTCCTGGGGAATCTATTTCTGCCAGAAACAGCAAACCTGCCTCGGAACGAGCTTTTCAAGCCCAATGAAGTAAATATCTCACTGTCTTCACAGGCTATTGTGCCCAAGTCATGTTTGCAGCCACAGTTCTCCTACATTAATGATCTTACACACTTACACCTCTAGACCATCTGTGAAAATTGAAAAAGTTTCTGGCACCAACGTACTTATTAGTTTCATATCATCTGATGTGAGAAATGGATGCCACAAAGCAACACCACCCCTCCCTTTCCAGTCTATACAGGATTCACGCATGCAACAGTTCATGTTAAATTGATGTAAGCAATCTCAGTCACACATAGGTTGGAACCACTTTAATTTCAGAGAGTAATTATTCAGCCAGCATAAAAATGCGTGAGTCAGATGTAAAAAGGGATGGCTCAGTAAGCAGGCCCCGCAGGGCAGCAGCACTCTGCACTGTCACCTGGGAGAGCCAAGTGCTGAAAGGAGAGCCCTCAGAACAGGCAGGTGATGGTTTTGTCATGCATGACAGAGGTGGGAGATGCATTTTTACAATGACAATAGCAGTCATGTGTTGGCATCTTTGAAAAGCCTTCTAAACATTGAGGATTAATTCCAGCTTTTCTGTTCCCTTTCTCTGTGAACTCTGAAAATGCATGCAGTGAAATACAAGTAAGGCAACAAAACCCAGGCATGAGGCAGAGAAAGGGAGTTACTGCAGCATATGTAGCCTTCCTCATTACCACAAAAAGTGCCTCTGGCACTACTTTGGCATGTTCAGGAGCAGCAGGATGTATGGAGGTCTTGTGAACAAAGGGAGCACATATATAACTCTGGCATTCTTCCCTGTAGCCCTTGAGGAGTTCTGTGGTTCCCACAGAACTTCCTCTCACCTAGGGGAACAGGAAACCTACTAGTGGCTTCAGAATTAAATGCTAAGAAATGATAAGCAAGGCATCCATGGGAATCAGCCTCACCCCAAGCATTCATCTGTTTTGCACCCCACAGATCTCAAGCTGGGAGATCCTATCAATCTCCTATCATCTAAATTGTCCACAAAGTCTGATAAAATCCTACTGTTGCTTCTAAAATTCACCATGGTGCAGTGCAAAAGAGGGGTTTTTAGGGCAAATGAAAATACAAAGCAACAGTGGGCTGACACAATCACCTCTATGTGGAGCCAACAGAGTACTTACTGTGGCAAAGGGTAGAGATGGCCAGAAGTGCTTTAACAGTTGGTGATATCCAAACTCTCTCTTAGGATCATTATCAGCTGGGTGGAGGCATTCCTTATTCAGGTTCAGAAACAAGTCCTGGAAGCAGAATAAAAGTAGCTCCCATCTAAGTGGCTCAGTGGAAGGTAAACAGCAGGGAGGTGGTGATACTAATGGCTGGAAATGGGGGGAGCAGTAATGGCTTGATGAAGATGAAGAGGTTTGCATGAGAGTGTGTGAACAATTAGTTTCGTAAGAGAGCAAGGAGAAAAAAGAGTGGATGAAAGGAAGGTGGATTAGAAGAACTCAGGTTGGTTTATGATCTGTCAATACAAAGATAGATTCTGAAGACATACCATCAGCTGAAATCACCAAAAAGTGAAGTGATGGAGCTAAGAACATCTTATTAATGAGGAGATTAGAACATTGTGAACACAAAGCTCCATGTTCATCTAGAGTCTAGCTCATTTCCAGCCTCTATTGATTTTCTTGGGATTACAGGGTATATTCTGACCTGAGGGATGCTTAATCAGCTCTTTTGTTCAATTAAGCATTATTCTGACCCTACTCACCAACCTCTCTACAGGATTAATCCTGTAGGCTACTTCACAGAAGAGAGAATCTTGAGGATGTAAACACACAGATGATCATTTGGGTGTCTGGGTTTCATATTAGAAAACATGACCAAAAAAACTAAAATCCATGCTGGACCCAGTATGAATCCATAGTTACTGCTGTGCAGCTCTATGCATAGTTTTTCGTTATATGTCTGACCCCCCAGAAAGATCCTTGACCCAGACTTTTTGCAGGAAAACAGAACTCATACTTTGCTAGATCAGTGTTACAGTATCGTCATTCCAGTGGTCAAAGGCAAAGAGGTTTTTGCACACCAAGTGAGCTAGAGAAAACTACTGACTGAGTGCTCTGGGTGCATTGCACTTGTAAGGCAATGAGGCTTAGCCTAAGTTTCTTTCACTGCAGGCTGAGCTTATACAGGTGCTGTAAAGCTCATGTATTGGAAAAGCAAGTTTTATGAGGTTCACAAATAACACAATCCGAAATAGCATGAAAGAAGACTGCTATTCTATTCTATTCTATTCTATTCTATTCTATTCTGCTCTAACCACTGATATCACAACCACAGACACAACAAAAAGCACTGTTGCTTGACAATCTGAAAAAAACATGAATAATACTTTCGGTGCATAATGTGCTCTTTCTCCAGATCTCTTTCCAACTCCTCCTATCCTTCTCAGAAAACAACAAGTCCATGGAATTACAAGGAATACTGTGGAGAGGCTGTTTTCCAATGAGCAGAGACAGATATTTGTGAAATGTTTGAGCACAGTGTTGTCCAACACAATGTGTTGAAGTTTTAGCTTCTCCACCGGGGATGAACACTAGCCATACAGAGAAGAGATGTGTGTGCAAGTTACAGAATAATAAAAAACACACGTTTTTGTCTGTAGCCTTTGTACTACTTGATCAGATTGAGCCTGCATGTGTGCTTTAGATCAGATGAAAGGATTCACGTGTCATGTCTCACTCCATCTGCTGTGGTGTCATTCTCTTCTAATGCAACTCTGGGAAATTTAGACCCACAGAGTGAAGATGGTTTGCATTGTGTGGAAGATTGTCCAGTGAGGTTGGGCCCTCTCTGTTTCTGGGAGGAGGCACTGAGCATGCATAGTTAATACAGTGTAAGGAGAAATGTGCTAGCATTACCCTCAGTGTGCACAACTCATCAACACTGGTGTCTTTTGTGGAAAAGCCCACATGGTACTGAAGAAATTAAATGCACTTTCTTGGTGCCAAAATGTGGTAGTTGGACTAAATGCCCAAATGCAATGCAAGCGCCATGCAAAAAAAGGTGAAGGAAAAGAAAAAAAGGCAAGAGTACAGCAATGCAGGTCTACCTATTGTATTGGTCTTTTCAAGGGTTCTGCCACTTACCACAGTTGACAATAACACAGCTCCTCTGCACACAGGCAAGATCAATCTCACACCGTGGTAAATCCTGAGACACTTGGGCTGAAACAAGACACAGGGTAATATGTTCATGCTACAGAGGTCAGAAGGAGGTGATCTGGCATTAGCAGCTTTTTAGGAACTGCTGTCTCTCATGCTAGAGCTGGGTCAACTCCCACTGCACTGCAGTTAGTGAAGCTTTGAGCATCCAGCAAGTCAAGGAAAGCTCATTAAAAATAAGGAAGAGTGGGGGGAGGAGAGCAGAGACATGAGAGGGCAAGTGAGAAGTGCATAGTCAATTGTGGTAGAATGGAAATCTCCTGCTGGCTTTAAGCCCAATGGCTGCCACAGTCCTAGTCTTCAAGAGGGGAAAGAGGGGACAGAAGTAGAAGACAAACATTAAGAAAAAGAAATGTCTGCCACTGAAGAAATTGTTTATTTTGGTCTAGTTGTTGCACTTTCTACTTCAGACAACCATCTTTAATTGAGTTTTTTGTGTAATGATGTAACTCAGTTGTCGAGCTTTTTCCAATAATAGTTTAAATGCTTTCTGCTTGTCAGGTGCTGGAGAGTCAAAGACAGATCTTCAGACTTTATCCAAATGAATCCAACCATCTCAAGAAAGTCTTGCAAATATCTTAGCTTTATGGCAAATACCAGGATAACTTTTTTTCCAATCAAATCTAATGCAACATTGCCAGGTTCCTCTGCCTACCTCAGACACACTGTGAAACTAATCTGAGTGTAACAGCAACAGATAGAAAGAAATCACTTTGCAAGACAAGGAATGTAAACAGACTTGCCTTTCTTTCTCCCCCAAATATATGGCAACTTTATGGCTATTTCCATTATTTTCAGATTTTCCACCTTTTAAGACACCACTGGAAGTACTCTACTGACTTTGTATGTTGTAGTCCCTGAGGCTGCTCATTGCAAAGGGGAGCTATGAAACAGCCAGAAGCCCTGCACTGGTGGTCATGTCCTCTGTCAGTGCCTGAAAATATTTTGTACCTCCACTCACCACAAGGCTTCACTGACGGTATCCCCACTGCAAAGATGTCTGGTGACTGAACTGGTGAGAGACGCAAGAGGAGGTCAAAACCCCAAAATACCACTTAAGTCCACTCTTCTCCATCCTTCCAATCTGACGGCAGGCACAAGCATCCTGTGAGCTTTACTGTTTTCTCTAATTTAAAAAAGGAATATTTAAACCCCGTCATTTGTAGTTCTTCTTTCCAGGGAAAAAGAACAAACCACTCTCTGGAGAAAATTAATATCTTAAAAAGTTTAAGAAATGCCAAGAGCAATAAGAAAGACTGGCAACACATTGCTTAATGTTTCGATATAAGACATTTCTAAAAAAAAACATCAGTTGAGGTTGTGACTTAATTGGCCTTAATTGGCATATATGCAAACTTTCGGTTCCTGTGAGCTAAGACTGCATGTCAAGAACAATCTTGAGGCTAATTTTAGTTATTCCCTAACATCTACATTGTTATGTTGTTGTCAGTTATTTCTTGTCTATCATTTCTGAATTCCACTTTTGCCTAGCTGGTATAGCCAGTGGTCAAGTTACGTTTCTTCTCTATTGGTCACACGTCACTTGTAGCAAGAACACGTGGAGGTCATGTAGAACACAATGCTGGCATCTCAGGCTCACAGACCAGGCCACAGAATGTCATGTGATGGATACATCTTTGACTGATCTGAATCAAGGTGCAGGAGCGTGGTGGAAAAGGAAGAAGCAAGTGTACTACCTGCACGCTGACCCGCCCCTGTGAAGGATTCCTGTGTCAGGCACAGCAGGTCCACAGCTCACAGCCCTGCCAGAAGCAGGAGGGGAGGGAAGAGCAGTGCCATGCTGTAACTGCACAGAGGCAGGTAACACGGCAGGAGGAGATGAGATGGGAGCCACTGAATTGTGTCACTACAGCCAAAGCAGGAGCTTGGCAGGCTCATCTGGCTCTCCTGGGAGAATCTCTGCAGAGCGACCAATGACAACTTTCTCCTTTCATAGAGTAAGCAAGAAAGAAACAATGCATGTCAGAATATGGCCTATTACTGCTAAGTATTTACACCCATTAAAACCCAAGATTACCTCAGTCACATATAAACATGGTCTGCATATGGGGGCTCATAGTAACCATAACATGGGAAGACAAACACATGGCCTACACTCGATATTTTGTCTGTATGCCATGAAATCTCTTCTTCTGGAGGAGGTGGGGAGAGAGAGATAGAGAGAAGTAGAAGTACTTCAGGTACAGGTTCTGGGCATTCTATGCCAAAGGAAATGGCATTAATTATTTTCTTCTCTCTCTTTTTTTTTTATAAAGTAGGCAATCAACTGAAAGCGTGTATGATGCAGGTACAAAACTAGTAACACAGAGTAAATTCATGCCACATAATTTGTGGCATTATCATGACTGAATAATTAGCAGAAAGTTGCAGATTATTTTCTCAAAGGAAGTAATGTAGGTAACCTGCTTAAGGCAGGGATGCATGTTCCTAGACATCTGACCAAAACCTCAGGTATTTGGAGATCCTCACAATATGATAAAAACCTGCACTTCGGTGAGGAGTGTGGCACATTATTGTTGGTTGTTCATTACTTATTTCTGCTTATGCTTTCTAGAAAGGTACACATGGGCAAAATTGGGTAAAATAAAACAACTTAAAATCCTGACCGTGTAGCCACAATCTGTAGTGAGTGCTGCATGAGAATGGAAGTCTGTCTGGAGCAGATGCATGACTGCAGATCCTAGTCCTTTATACAAGTAACACAAAACTCTTCTTATTGTGTCTGTTCATGTTTTATTGCAAGCATGTTGTTTGTGCTTATCAGAAAGCATGACTATTCCTGTTATCTCGGTCTTTAAAATTAAATTCTTTCCTGTAAAGTATCATATTGGAAAACTTTAATGACAAATTATCACACTGGAAGTTTTTAGGACGGTAAAATGACTACAGCTTATTTCAAATTTATTTCTGCAATTGTTCCAACTAAACTAATTTCTATCAGTTGAATGATGGTGTGTTCAATCAGAGCGAATGCTGCTTAATTTCACGTTGATATTGAACCGCAATAGCATGGGCTGCATTAAATGAATTTTCTCTAATTCCTCAAGGCAATCTTTTCCTCACTACTTGAGAAGTATTTTAAACTACCAATTCATACCACCAGAGGGCAATGTAGAAAGGTTCATTTTACAAGGCACGCCAGGAAAAGACAGCGGGCTGTAAATGAAACTCTCCTGCATAATAAAATCCCTTTTACAAAACTCAAAACATATTATCTCATGTATTCAACATTTTCACCATTCTAATTTTCATAGAAAACAAGAAACTAAATTGCACATCGATATACCAAAGAAAAAATACCAAGGAGCAACCAGAATATGCGAAGGGCAGCACTCTGGAGAAAACGACAAAAAGCGAACAGAGCATCAGTAGCAATTCCTGTTGTTCCAACTCAGTGAATTTGTACTCTGAGGTGGTGTGGGATGATGGAGTTCTAGAATAAGAAAGAACTATGATCTTTCAGTACATTTTCAGGCACAGAAAGGTGTTCAACTGTAACAAAGCGCAAACTTCAGTGAACTTTGAACATCTGTTGATGTGCAACAACCAGGTATAACAGTGCATGATGACTTTAATACTGCTGGCAAGAAATCTATATACACAGTCTCTTCCAGTTGTGTATAAGCAAGCACTGCCTGGCTGAAGAAACCTGAAACTGTTTGTTTCTAGAGCTGACTATTCAGTTAAACCTAAGGAAGCTGACATGTAACTGATCAGATTACTGATCAAAATGGGGTGGTGGGGGGGAAAAACTACAGGGAAATTAAGAGCTGAAAAAGAGTACACAGTTTCAGAGACTATGTGTATTCTTATAAAACTGAGAGAAGACTCTTAATTTCATGTCATTTGTCTGCAGAGTAACTGGCTTTCCACTTTAGGTTTTAAGTAAAACTCGGACTTGAGATACAAAGACATGCTGCTTGGAGGTATGATTGGAAGAAAACGCTTATAAGAAAGAATAATGACCATAATCCAGAAAATAGGATGTGGCACAGAACCAATATCTGACATCTATTTAAGATCAGCCAGATCAAATGAGGAAAGGAAGACATTTACTTCAAGTCCCATGAGAGAAGGAAGTTCTAGGCTTCTCACACTGAGACCAGAGGGGTACTGGCTTATCAACAAAAGCCCCACTTAAGAGTTCTTCAAAGTGTGAGACTGTACATTTCCAAAAGGAACTGACTACTTTCCCACATAAAAAAAAACTATTACAGAAATTAAACTCTCCCTGTTTTCAGTATGGTAACATTTATACTAATATAATTAAGAAGGGCCAAAGACCTGGCTGGGTTCCCTCGCTGAAACTTAGGAAACCTTAACTTGTGCGTATGCAGTATAAAATGAACAATGTAAGGTACAGTATGTTATCAAAGAGGATGGAAGGCACATTCCATTCACGGGTTTGCAGGGTTTCCAAAGACTGGTAAAATCAGCTACGCTGATAGAGCAAGTGCTTATTTTGTACAGGCAGACAAGGAGTTTATAGAAAATGGCTTGTCAATCAAGAGAAAGACAGGTAATGGAAATTACTGTAAACTTTCTGCAGTGGAAGCACACTCACCAGAGAGAATCAAAAGAGAAGGCAATGGAACTGCAGAAGAGCTTATGCTTTCCTTTTAGATGCTACCTCCCATCTAAGGAAATCATTTTCCAAAAGGTGGGGAAACATCCAAGAAAATAAAAGGATAGGATTTGATTTAGCCAAAGTCACACCATGAATCATGAACAGCAATCCACATCTGCAAACACATGATCTGCCCCTCAGACAATGTTTACTACTTATCCTCTTAAGAGCAGTGTTTTCACATTACAGTCTTATTTGCCTGTCACTGGAAGAGGCTAATTGTACTTCAGGCAGACCCTACTGGGCTCTCAGTTACAGGGAGAGGTGAGTGTTTCACATGCTGCTGTGTTTAGCGTGCTGCACTCTGTGATCTGAAACTGTCTTTAGCACAAGCCAAATTCACACCTGTCAGGAGGTCCTGCTGAGCCATCAGTTGTAATATGTGCACACTGTATATTCCAGTTATTCACGGGACAGCACGGGTGCATTCAGGTCATCTGACACTTGGAATTTGTCCTGGCTTCAGCAGATTTGCACAAAGCTTGCACACACTAACACCGTGTTCAAGCAAAGCTTACAGGTAGTCTTCAGTGCCCTGTCTGAAGAACACATCTGTCGCTCAATAGCTAAGCCCAGCAGGGCAAACAAAACTTATTGCAACTAAAAAGTGAATCTGATCTATATTCTGGGTTTCAGGCTTCTTTGGGACTTCGACCCAATTCCGCAGAATTCAATGGCCATGAAAGAGTATGTGATGACGAGAGGAGAAAAGATGAAAGCAATTTAGAAACCTGGCCATTTGATGTTTGAGTATTCAGGCCAGAGTAATATAGAGCCGCTCATCTTTGGGACACACCTCCATGAGAAACTGCTGACACACCCCATTACTTTCTCACAATTATCAGGCACTAGCTAGTGATCATTTCACTAGCAGTGCAGCGACTCTTGCACAACCAAATCCTTTGACCTGGACAAAGCACACTGCTTACAGTAATTCTCAAACGCAAAACCAAGGCAATACATAGAGTGCTTATGAAAGGTCGGAATTGTCCTAGATGGTGCTTAAAATGAGCACTGAAGGCCAAAACGGCATGCTAGGAAGTTGGCAATGCTCTCTTACCTCTGGGGTGCAGTATTGGACAATTAAAGTAGAATGAAATCCTCTTACACACATTAGAGCAGGATCCATGACCCTCCCAAGTGGTGCTCACTTTGCATTAGTAAAGTCTGACAGAAGCTGCTTTTTATTATTTTTTAATTGTTTGGAGGACAAAACTGTAGTATTGCTTACATTTTCTTAACCCAGAGCATTCAGTTTTTGTGAAGTATATGTTAGGTTTCATACAGCCTGGGTACCTTGGACCAAGTAAAGATACACACAATAGACTATTAATTCATAAAAGGGGTCTGGACCTCACATAACTGTCTGCTTTTTCTATATAAACAGCCCCTCACCTAAATGAAAAACTTCATCAGAAAGGCACAGGGTTTACTAGCTATAAATACAGACACAATTCTGTCACATGTAAGAACAATTCTTCCCATGAGTCAGCCTTGCAGCATTCAAGTTATATCACCAGTACGGACAGAGGAGAGTGCCACTAATACGGATTAGATAGATGTTAGTAACAGAAAGATATTTCCCAGGCACTGAATGAACTGTCATCTAAATGGTGCTTTCCTGAGGTGAGCTATGTATGTCCCACAGCAGTCTGTACAACTGCTCAGGTAGCTCGAGTTTATGTACCTCTCTGGACCATGCTTCAAACCAGAGGATGGTTCAGAAAAAATAGACTAAATGAACCAGGAGTACAAATTGCAGGACCACACACACACAAGATATCAGCTGCTTTTTCACATAGGAATTTCGTTCTAAAAACAGACTTATATCTAATTTAGAAATCCTGTTTTCATAAGAAATAAATCAATCCTAAACTAGGAGCCCTTCCCAGCCTTTTCACTTCAAAACTAATATTTTAAACCTAGAAAAACACTCTACCTGCAGTCCTAAGCATGAGATAATTTAGATATGAACCCTTTTGCTTGAGGTACCAGTTAATGTTCCAGTCCCTTTGTCCCTTAACCCTTCCTATCTCTTCTTGTAATCTTGGCAGAATAGCCACGTCTCTTATGGGAATGACCCTAAAAGCTATTTAAGTAAGAGTTTAGAACTGCACTTTTAAGGTTCTCCCATGCTGTTAATTTAGCTTAATTAAACTCAGACAACCTGACTGTTTCCTTCTTCTCAAACCTCTCTCCCAGTGCTAGCCTTAGAACTTCGTGATGCAGAGTTGTCATGTTGTAATCATGAATGAATTGACTGGAAAGGGAACTGGAAAGAGATGATACTCAATGACTTCTAGGCAAAGGCATCTTATATGGCATCCGTCACATAGGCTTCCTCCATAAACTTCTCTGTTCAGAACTTTACAAAAAGAAAGGAGTGGAGGAATGGAAAAATGATCCAGCTCACTGTTCTTTCTAAAACCAAACGTTTTCTAGCAGGAACTGCCTGACATAATAGCTTTGAGCTATGAAGTGTAGTATCATGTCTGTTTGTTGCTTTTTGCTAGCATGCAATAGCAGCAAGTCTTGACGCTTGTTTTTTCAGGCAGGATTGCTCTCTACGTGCCTGCAAGCTTGGGAGCTTTTCACATAAATGTTTCCAACACATTTACATTGCTGCGATAAAGTACAAACAATCTCCAAGTCACTTTTGCAAATATTTCATTACTTAGTATTTTTAATGAGAAATTGCTGAGCTAAATGGAATCCCAGATAATGGGTTTTATAAAACTTAATATCACAAAATTTAGCTGTTTCAAAGATATTTTTAGTTCCAAATGGAATAACAGTGTGTTACAAAAGACAAACAATTCCTGAAGGGTTTTCAACCCATGCACTGGATCTTTTTGAAGTGTGAAGCTTCTGAGGAGCTAAACTATATTCAGAAAAAAACAAGCAAGAAATAGAAACTTATTTCAGTTTTTATTTTCTAAGTAATATAGTTAAAGGAATGTTTAATCTCTTCTGTTTTTAAAATTTCATCTGTGCCTAAAATAACTCTAGTCAATCAGTGGCAATAAAGTTGAAAACTAGGCAGTAGATGAGGCCAACATAGATCCTTTTGCTGCTCTGGAATAAGGTGGACAGGAAATGAGGCGCTCCTATTTAGCATTTTTCTTTCTCCTTCAGTTATCGCAACATTTTCTCATCTTAGCCCTTAATTAGTCCTTAGACAAACTCGTCTCCAATACAGGCCTCAGGCTGTGACACAGACATAAACACAATAATGAGGTTTTTTTGGTTAACCCCTCCACAGCAGGAA
>NW_010391464.1:36455-37778 GCF_000710305.1 Buceros rhinoceros silvestris | reverse complement strand
CAGGAATAAGGCTCTCCAGCTTCCTTTTATGGTAATAAAGGTAAGAGTAATTTTCTTCCTCAGTGCCACAGCTAAGATTTGTGATTTCAAAATTGAATTCTGAATATGTGAATCCTGTGCCTGAGCTATCTAAGCTTCTAGGCTACCTGAGCAGAAAACTAGACCACCACCTTGAAGAACTGCTGGGGTCTTGCTACAAAACTGCTTTCACTGCTGAGCATTATAGAACAATCTGTTAGTATCAAAAAACTGTTTAATTCTTACCATTAAAAAGGCACACTCCAGAGGCCCCTTTAAGATTTAAACATTCAAGTCAGCATCCTAAGAACCACTGGAAAAACTTCCTAGCAACACCTCCCAACACTATGGTAATGTGTTGCAGGAACATTGAATGAAGACCTGCCACCATATGGTCTGATTTGGAGCTGCCATCCCTTTCATCGATAACGAGGTCTATAGGCATTTTTCCTTTCAAACAACTAATGTACCGATGGCAGAAGTTATCGCACAATTCATGAACCTGAAAAGAGTAACAAGAATAATAGTATTAATACCAGCAAAATATCGGGTTGCAACTTTTTTTTTTTTTTTTTTTTTGTAGCCACAAGGTATTTCCTCTTCATGGCATAAAGGGAATATGTAGTTCTAACTAGAAAAAAGGCTTCTGTAAAATGTAACAGAAAAGGTGTATGAGAGGGAGAGAGGGAGAAAGTATGGAAGAAATTTGTGTGAGGTCACAGAATTTCTAAGGTAAATGCTGCTTGAAGACTCATGTGATGTGTGGTAGCCCATGGCTGGGTTTTTTAGCAGATTTTGGATTTAGAACCCAGAAGAAAGAGATGTTGAGCTTTAATCAGGTTCAGCCATGTGGCCAAGCCTGCTTACACCATATGCTAATTTAAATGCCTGGATTTCATACAGATAGTCTCTTGTTCAAAGTAATGAGATTTTGAAGCTATCACAAAGATATTGCAAATGCTCCTGCTGCCCAACAAGTGTATATTTTCCTAGTTTTTCTATTGCACACTAATGAAAGTTTTAATGACTGTTTTTCTGCAGTGCCAACAAAAGCCATATGCCTTCTTTAGCTGTAAATGACAGCCTTAATTTTCACCTGTGCTTGCTTAAAACACACAGTGAAAAGGAAAGGATAGAGGGAGAGTGGAAATACTCTTTCCAGAGATGCTAAGAAACAAAAATTGGCAACTAGGTGTAGAGTGCATTTTGCACTGAGACACCTTGACAACATCCACTGCACAAACAAAAGTGTGTGCTGGACTCCGCAAGTTAACAAACCTGAGAAGCAGCCTAAATACCAAACAG
>NW_010391464.1:27528-36346 GCF_000710305.1 Buceros rhinoceros silvestris | reverse complement strand
AGCAGGAATTTGCATTTAACATTCACAGTGTAGCCATGCTGTGAATGCGTATTAGGGAAAACATCTTACTAGGCAAAGGAAGTCAGATAAATTCCACCGATGCTACCTTCCTCTTGCCAGCAGGTAAGTCTGAAACCTGTTGTATAGCAGAACTTAGCCTCAAATCCCTATTCAACATGACCAAAGCTGGAACTTCTCTACGGCTGGAAATATATCCTGGGGTTTCAGTACATTGAAGGGACCAGGATAATGCACTATTTCCAAAAGTTCTGGTGAGGAAGGACTTCACAAGCTGCAGTGCATAGATCCTCTAGGTACTAACCAATTTCTAACCTTTTGCTAACCAGGCACAGCCTTTGGCTATGGAATGTGATTGCAATTACCCAGCCTTCACTTTTTAAAGGCACCTCTTCCTTAGTGAAGGACCTTCTCTCACTAAGGTATTCTTCCTTCTCTGACTGAAAAGACACTGGTTACTCAGACTCCCTAATCCACTTTGATCCTGGCAGGTCTGTTAGCCTCCCCACCGTCTCTGCAGCTGACTTGCTGTCCTGCTTTTCTTCCCTCCCAAGTCTTTAGATGATAAGGCGGCAATGATGTTGATCCATGCTTGTGACCCAGCACAGCTACTAGAAGAATGTTGCTGTTTCATCAAGTGCAAGTCCACTAAGAAAAGACACATCCTGGAGAAATCAGAGCTTATTATTACAACACGCTATCAAAGGGAAAACGACAGAAGAAATCTAGTTTAGAGGGACATAAAAGGTAGTTCTCCTAGGCATAGATGTGAAATCAGTTGGCTGGACAAATATTTTAGACTAATTATCAAGTTATTCAGCAACATTAAAGTGTTATAAAAACAAGACCTTCAGAAGGAGATTAGAATTAGTGGAAAATAAACCTCAGGGGAAAAAAAATCCACATTTTATATACATTTATACACGTTTATATACATTTTTACATGTTTCCTTGTCCTGCAGAAGAACCCTCAGAAACTGGTGGCTTGATATATATTTCAACTGGCCTTAGAAAGAAGTCGGTAGCTTTAGTTCTCTTATGAACGTAATATTCACTTGTGTTTCCATCTCAAATTGTCCTTGCTGCTCTTATGACCATTTACATACATAAATACAGTAACTACAAAAATATTCTTCACAGCATGTGCTGATGTAACAGACCATGCCCACACAAATGCTTTTACATAAAGGACAGGGATCCATTTTCCACATGATGCCTAGCCAGCAATATCACTTTGCCTTGTTTCTAATATTCTGTCATGAGATATGGCATACATGTCTTCCCTTTCCTCTTTTGCTTTCACTGCTAAGTAAAATAATAAAAATCATATATCTCCATCTGAACCTGACTATAGTTCAGGTTTGACAGGACGGCTTCATTCCTGACCTTCCTGCCTATGCCTTAGGGACAATCTATCCATTATGCTTGTGAAACTTGCACACTGAGCCAGCAGGATGGCTTTTTTATCAATCAAATACTTCCAAAAAACCAATTCACTGGATGGAACATCTCTGCCTGCAAACAGTCTGCAACAGACCAAAGTTCAGTGGTCATACTGCAAGCCAGGTAAAATACAGACTCTTTGCTCTGTTCAGAAAGAGTAGAGACTAGCTGTAATTAACCAGCTGAGAAGTTCTTTGCTAAGCATAACTGAATGAGAAGGCACATCAGGGATGAAGTGCTGGCCAAACAAGTTCACAGTGATGCCATCAGTTTGCAGAAGACTAACCTACATTTGACAGGCACAACTTTCTGCTCCCATTTATGACTGACTGAGCTGCAATATGCTCTCAGATGTAAGTGGTTTCTCAAATCACAAGTGGCATTAATTGCTTCCACATGTCTTGGAATCTCTTCTGGTCTTCCTCTCATTACAGAGCTCCCTCAGTTCCCCATGCCTAAGACATTTGGACTGAAACATTTCAGGTGATTTTTGCATTGAATACGCTTTAAGACACTAAAGAGATACATCCGCAGAAAAGATGACTGAATGTTTTCTAGGTGAGGGTTTGTAAGGAGCAGAAGTTACTCCAATTTTTCAGCTGGCTGTGCTACAATGATTTTCTCTTTGCTTCCATATTGAAGTTCCGGTCTATGCAGTCTTACATACAATCTAAAGAGTTCACCTATCTGTCACTGACTTACATGACAATTAAGGCTGGATAGTATCTTAAGGACAGATAGTACCTTAGGGTATTTAATTTCCTATTCAGACAAAAAAAGATGTTGTTGCTTATTTATTCTCCACAAAATACCTTCACTTACAATATAAGCTTCTTCTAACTTGACTAACAGGCTTTGTTGATATTTAAACTCAGTGAAAGACTACCCTTTTGTTCCTCAGAATATATTTTACAGATACTGGATCAGGAACTTGATCTTAGAAAAGTTCAAATGTATGTGTGATTTCTTTAAATGTCTGTATACTTTCCTGAATCAAGGAAAAAACCACACATTTCATAAAATTACTAAGCAAAGTTATTCTCAGATTAGAGGCTGATAACATTATTTAACATAATGGAAATTACTTGAATTGCACATCCTTTAGGATCTCTTGGAGGAACTAAGTTTCTGTGTGCAATGTTTCAGCAGACTTTATGTTGTTTCTATTACTCAGCATGGCATTCCTTTGCAGACTGCTAGTATCTGTTCTAGGTACCTATTGTTTAATTAAAATAATAATATTAAAAAGAGACTCCTGTGCTTTTTCAGTACTAAACAGAAAGACAAAGAGGAAAAGAAAGACATCTTCACACCTAAATCCACATCACCCCTCCCATATCTGACAATCTGAAGCTTGGTACCTCAGTCTTTGTACCAGGAAACCTGGAATATCCCCTTTAGTCATAAAGCATCTTGATTCACTTTCGAGTGGTGCCTGCTAGCTGTCACACAGAGCAGCATGGATTGCCTCAGTCAAAAGGAGCCAAGAAGTGAAAGAGAGCCCCAATGGGGAGAACTTGCATGCAAATGACTGGAGCTCAGGGTGACCCCAGGACCTGCTTTTAAAAAAGCACACTATTTAGTCTGTGTAATACACACGTATATACAGACAGTAGCAAAATTATGATTCAGCTGTCATTGACTGGATAGCTTGTTACAGTTCAGAGGACTTTGTAAAGTCAGTGATCCAATCATCACTGGCACAATAAAACATCTCCTAACTATTATAGTCTGTCAGTAAGCAACTCTTCTTTTGAACCACTGACTGCAATGGCTTCTGAGTAGTTCTGGCCTTCCAAGTTATTGATCTGCAAACCTAATGTTGTTGTCAGAGTGGACACAACGTAGCATGTGCTGCTTATCAGTGTCAGAGTTATCAGTTCACTAAGTAGAAGGAGATATTCTGATTTTGCCTGTGTCATTCAGAGGCCCTAATCATGCCATTAACTTTTGTTAGAGTAGTTGATCTCTGTTTTGATTTGGCAAGGGCTTGAGAGCGTGATCAATGTCAAAACAGGAGACATTTCTCTCTGCTCTGCATTAGTGCATCTCACTCTGCTGACTCATTTCCATCCTCTCAACATTCATTTGTAAACTAAATACAAATATCCAAAGATTTTTAAGACCATTGGGACTGGTACATTGAGCCTAGTGATTAGTATTTGAGTAAGCATATCTTCCACATAATTTATTTAAGATAATTTTATTCATCATCTTCTAAGATCTATGGGTGAAAAATGCTATAGAAGAGCCATTGCATGTATAGAAAAAAAATCTATTAAATCAAGAAAGGAATGATCAAACCAAGTTCTTGCTGATGTCGTGTCTCTTAACTCATATTTTATTTTAATTGCTCCAAAGTTAAATGTCTTTTTGAATATAGAGATATATAGGATTTGGGTACTGAATAAGGTCTATAGCCACACAATATAGCAAATATTAAAGAACTATGTTTAGAATAATTTAATCATTACAAACTGAATAGCAGACAGTAATTTTTCAGATAGTCTCATCCTGTCCCATCCAATTATTCAGAAGATTTGATGAAATTTTTTTATATTAGGTTTACTGTTCATCTAGTATTAGTGAAAAACCTGTTTATTTTCATATTTTCTTATTCTCATGTCTTTAATGAAAAATGGTCCCTGTTTTCTTCTAGAAGATCTAAGTGTCAGTTTGATATCCAATTACATCAACCAATGTACAAAGATTGGCCCGTTTCCGAGGTCTGCTTCTGAAACTTTCTCCTGTGTGATTTATTTTACAGCAATAAATATTCCATGTATCTGTAATCCTAGTGAATTAGTTGCTCCTTGTTTTTCCTTACTTATCTCCCTTGAAATAGTTGATGTGATAGTCATACTCTAATAGGTTGTTTAGAATCTCTGTAATAACTTTAAACCTAATTCTCTTTATTACTTCATTTTGGAACTAGCTAAGATCCTTCATCATGGATACCATTGGAGTCATATATCCAAATAAAATAATGTTTAGTTGGGAGCTAACTGGAGGAACAGGAAGTTCATTCAACATTTTTTCAGCTTGTGTTATAACTTCAAAAGTTTTTAACTGAGGTGGCTGCATTCCTACAGCAACTTCTTTCAACCTTTTTTTCTGCAGCAGAGAGACAGGAAAAGAAAAAAAGGAATATAAAAACAAAGAGAAAAACAAATATTGAATTTAAAGTTATGCATGCCTTGTATCTGCCTACTTTTTTGTATTTCAGAGGTAATAAGCAAACTTCCAGTTTGGCAGTACTTAAAGCATCAGTATCAGCTTGTAATGTTTTATCACTCTATCATAGGTGATAATTTCTTTGTGCTATTTGAACTTAGCAGTGTTATAACTAGTGAAGTTACGGAATTATTTAGCAAACTCAGACAAAACAATAGCACCTAAAAATTAATCCTACTAAGTAAATTGACGAACATTTATTATAGATTATATCACCATTAATGTAACTTATGAAATCGAATGAAAAAAAAACCAAACACAAAACCCGAGAAAAGCTATTGCAATATATAAACAAAAGCTAATATTCTTAAACCAATCCTCAGAGCTTAATTATCTCAAGCTGAGACTGATTAATGGAAGAGGTTCTGTGAAATTCCAAAAAAGCAGCTCAAGCAATAACGCTGTGGAACACTTTGTAAATGATTCAAACATTTCCTTGGTCAGGTCCTGACTGCCAGTCCTGATCCCTCACTGCCTGTGCCTTCAGGGGCTGGATGGGATGTGTAGGTTCACTGTTTACCACCTGGGGGAGAAGAAGGCAGGCCAGGGAGGGGAGGAAATGTATATCACTCACCAAAAGCAAATGACTTCAAACAACCAAGCAACACTGCTTGACTCTTGGGCCTTGTCTATATACAAGACCCAAGGCTTTTGTACGGTGTCATTGATTTCAGTGGGAGGAAGGCAATTTACACTGAGAATTTGGTCAGATAATGGCTATTATAAAACTACTGAATTAAAAATGAAAAGATCCCGCCAGCCACCTCCACTGATCACTATGGAAGGAAGGATTATGCATTTCTTACCATTCTGTCTTCGCAACCGCATCGTCAAACAATCTGTAGAAGATGCTAACAATGCCATAATCCTTCCATTATGGCAAAAGGTAAAACAACCTCACTCTAGCTGTGATGAAATAGACAACACTGGTAGGAAAACCTAACACTAAGCTGCTGTTTCCAGTCATGTTTGAGGGTGTTTGGTTTGCACCACGGATCAGCATAGAAAGGGTGTGTATTATTAAAAATTGCTCATATGGTCTGTATCCCCATCTGTGAACACCTGGTGGGTCTTCCTGATACAGCATTTTCTGCGTTTAGTATGAGATATTCAGCACCAACGATTGAGAGTGGGTTTTTTTCAGTAAATAATTATCAGAACCTCATCTTACTCCTACTCCTTCCATCTGTGTCCGTTTTCCCTAAGGGTGTTAGATTTCTTATGCACCAAACATCTCCAATCTGAGCACTGAAACAAGCTTGTAAAGCTGGAAGATTCTGATTCATTTACAAGATTGTTATCCTAAGTCAAGTGTTGAGAATGGGTCATTTCACAATGAAAAAAAAAGTTTACATATCTCTTCAACCATATTGTTTTCATTTATACATGCTGCCCTGTTTTGATCCTTGTATCTCTTTGCTGTAGAAGTACAAGCCACCAAAAAGACACAGTCTTCAGACTTCAACTCATAAATTAAAAATAAATGATAGGAGCAGCTGAATAAAATTATTTTTTACTACAGGTAAAGGTAACTTATTTGCATTAATTTTTCAGAATTATTGCAGCTTTGCTCGATCCTCAGAGCTTTCTTTGTCTCCTTTGTAATTCAGTGACTGCTCTAATATTGCCTCAAGTGCCTGGAAAAATCTCACTTCCCATGTGGAAGGATTCTCTCCCTCCCTTTCAAAGTACATCTTAAATCTTACCTCTCTTTTTCCCCAGAGTGATGGGAAAACAGCCATTCCTATTCTGGTTTGAAAAAGGCAGCTAGATTTTAGGAGAGAAAAGACCGCCATCTCCACAAAAGCATGAGTCTTCAGAAGAACTGTACTGCTCTTAGTTTCACACCATGCAGTTAGAAGGAGTCACAGTAAAGATGTTAGAAATGGTGAAAGTATTTTCTTGCTGCCCTATATATTTCCCAATACCGAGTAAGACTTTCTCTGCATAGTTGCCTGTGAAAATGCAGGATAGCTGCAAACACAAGCACACACTGTGGTGCCTCTTTGAAGCTCAGCAGTTTCTGTTGTTGCTCTTCTCTTCAACCTGGTATACATCTTTGTTTCAAGCTTGCAGGAAACATAACACTTAACCTCATGATAGGGTTCGGTATTGCATCTCCTGTTTCCAGGTGGACGGCTACAGTGGCTCTTTAGTTTCAGGTCCCACAGCTAGCTTCGCTCCGGCAGGCTGGCAACATTCTTTCCATCTGTAGCCTTCAGATTGTAATAACTTCTGGATCCCACATTTATTTCCAATACACCTATCTGTGTATCAATCCATATTTTTTACTCCTTCTTTACAATAAAATCTACATAAAGCTTTGTAAATAGATTAACAAGATGGCATGTGGAGCACATTATGCCATATAATCAAGGCAATCACAGATTGGAAAATAATTTTATGTTCAACAGGAAGAAAAAGGACCAGCAAAGCAGAAGGGAGCATAAGGAAGAAGAAAATAAGAGAAAGATGAGGAGAAAATGTTTCAGTTATGAATGCAAGACAAGAGCAGTAACATCTATAATTAAATTATTCTTCCATTAATTTGTCAACTTTATGGGTAGTTTCACTCAGTGTAGTGATCTCTTCCTCCAGGCTTTTAAAATGATTTTCAGTATCTTAATATTTTGCACTCATAATGCCTATAGCTATCTGTGCTGGATATTAACATGACACTAATCACACCTGCTACAAACTGGAAAAAGTGTCTCCCTTTCCTTCTCAAGCTCTTGCTTCATTCTTCGCATTCTTGCTGCAAGACTCTTTCTCTTGCATCTAATGACTTGCCAAAGACTCTTCCCTCTGACTGCTCTGTTTGTAACAGGGGCATGAATCCAGCAAAGTAAAAATAAACAGAATCTGTCATGAATAAATTAAAATCTATGGAGTCAATTACGTACATCGGTTTCCACTGAATCAGACCTTTTCATCACGGCTTGGCTTCACGAACGAAGATCTGGGAAGGGTTTTCCCCACTCTCACTGCAAGCGATGAGTGCACCCTTCAAGCCTGCACAGTGGATTTTTTAGGTGAGGCGCAGCGTGCGCGGAACTGGCTCCACCCTTTACACCTGAGGTTCATCTGCCAGGGCCCAGCGAGCTTGGACGGTGACAGCGAAGTCCTCAGGTCGTAGGTTTGGTTAGAGTGTCCTTCTCTCAGATGGATGCCTTACAGGGCTAAACGAGCTCCATCTGCCCAGATTTGGAGTCAGAGTTGTCCTTCTCCTAGGATGGTTGCCCCAAGGCCAGTGAGCCCATCCTGCCCATGGACACACTTTGTCTCACCCTTCAGTTCAGACCTGTCTGGCTTGGGAGACCCCACCGGAGGCACATGCCACCACCAGCACAGCTCTCAACCTCGCAAGGGCGCGCAAGCTCCCTCCCCACGGCAAGGGGGTGCCCATGAAAGAGTCGCTGCTCTACCTCCGGACATCACAGACCCGGGCACGGGGTGGCCGGGGCCTGCCAAGAACGGGAGTCCTGGAGGTCATCAGACCTGTAGTATTTTGTCAGTAATCGAGACTTTATTGCATAGGTATTTGTGTTCTTCTCCAAAATTCAAATGCACAAATTGCACATGGTTGATCTCCTGAAAATCTGCCACTAATCCCAAGGGTATATTTCAAAGCTCAGATTTCCATAACAGAATATGGTACTTATAACTGGTAGTGTCTTTTCACAGGTATTTTTATTCTCATGAATCTCTAGTTCTTAACATTGCGCTGTGGATTTTAAAAGAGATGAATTAAAATATGAAAATTACTTTAATTATTAGGACTCATAAAAACTAGTGGATTGAAAAAAATTCGTGGATTTTTCCAATTTCTCCTAAAATATTTCGATTTTAACTGGTTATATTTAATTAATTACATGTCTGATAGATGCATTCAACTATCCAAAGTACACATTCTCCTTTTCAGACTTCAAATAGATCATGAAATCTTTATTACGCTAGTAAGGAATGAAGAATTGTAGTTAAAAACAATGTCAGTTCTCCATATTTACTCATTAGTTATTGTCACAGATCAAATACTGTGATAGTCCCTAGATAACACTGAGGGTTAAGCTGTTAGACATAGTTTGAAGGTGCAGTGGAGATCTGTATCATTCCACTGGAAAGA
>NW_010391464.1:10515-27427 GCF_000710305.1 Buceros rhinoceros silvestris | reverse complement strand
AGGAATGCGAAGTAGCACTCTCCACCCCCACCTACAAAAAGGCTGCAACTCTACTGTTTCAGAGCCGCCCACAGCAGGGAGAACCCCTGAGCCATTCTTTCCCCTGCTCATGTGTAAAAGAGAACCAAGCAAGCAGCTGAAGATTTGGTTCCCTAAGAAGGTACTTTGCCTTCATTGCAATTGGTAGAAACAAAAAACTTCCGGTTGTCTTTTGACTCTCAAGAAAATTATTAACTAGGTCAACTTCTAAAAGAAAATCAATTGTGTCTTTGAAATGAAATAACAAATAGAATAAAATGTTGTTACACATTCCTTTAAAATATTCTCTTTTTTTCCTAAAAGCATATGTGTTTTTGCTCTGATAATCAGAGCACCCCCCAGAAGAGATATCATCTGCAAAAAAGCAAGCCTAAGACTCAAAAGAAGCTTGTAATTGTACAGAGGAAGCTTTGTCCATGAATAGAATACTGAGTATTAATCTTAGATCTAATCCTATAGAATAGCCTAATATTATCAAGCAGGGTGTTTAAATACTTTCCCAATTTCCCTTTTAACAGGATTATGTATCAAGATTACACGTTATCTCTTTCATTACTCACTCTAGTGATGAAACTGCCTTCCTCTCCTATCACAAATGACCTGCAGATATCCGGGCTGGTCAGTCCTGATTGACAGTATGTCATGTCATTGTGTGCAGATGGCAGCAGTCTGGAAGCAGAAATTTCACTGCAAACTCTCCTGAGAATAGCATATTAAAATGTTGATTTTGTAGGGGTTGATGAGGATCTGGTAGGCCACTTACCATTTAAATAAATATTGACATACTTAAAGGTTTTAAATATATCACCATTTAATTTACAAAACGACAGGGGAGCGACTGTGTGATGTGTATACTGGAGCTATAACACACCATGGCTGTGAAAAATAAAAAGCGGCATGTTGACCGCCCATTTGTAGAAACAATGCATAACTTCTGTGGCTGCTCCTGTATGTTGTGCTATTTTTCCAAACACCTTAACCACAAAATTCTGCAAGATGCACTTGATATATTCAAACCTGAAATGTTTCCCAACTTTGCTGTCATGGTGTCATGGTATCCAAAGAGAAGGCATCAGGCAAAGAATAACCTTCTTCAAGAACACCAGCATTTTCTAAACAATAGTTTAAAAAATGAGGAAAATTAAGTTCACATTTCTGAAGTGCAAACATGACAAAAGGAAGTGATGCTGTATTCAAGCACTACTGTTGCAAGAAAAAGTGAGTATGGTATTTACAGGCAGTACTTTATAGCTCAGAATAAAGTCTCTATGTTCCTTCACTGAATTTTCTTCACTGCAGTGTAGCTCCCACTTAAATACATGGAAAATGGTATTTTCATCTTTAAAAAATCAGTAAGAGGCATTGCTAACAACAATAGATCCCGCTGGCTTCCAAGTATCTCAGAAGGTTCAGATATCTGTGGATACAACACTTACTGCAAATAAAGGCAGAATTGGCTACTGAAAGGGTGACTGGTGATCAAAAAATCCTCTGAACTAGACCCTGGCAATGAAAATAACCTTCCTGTTTGTGAGAACGGCCTACTGTTCTGAATGTATCCTAGTGGTAACTCTAAAAGCACATCTCTAATACGGAAATTTCAAAAGAGTTTGGGCGTCTCCATTCAGAAAAGTGAAAACATTAAATTATAATATATAATTAGCAGCACCTTGAGAACAGAGAATCCTCTTTTCCAGTGATAGAGTAGTTCTACAAGTCTTATGGTCAAAAGGGATGAGAATCCATTAGAAAACACAGACCAATAAATCCAAACCATTCACTGTTACAGAAAATCTCTGACTTGTCTCTCTAAACCTGACAGAAATTAATTTGGTTTTGAGTGTAACGTAGCATTACAACGTTTTCCTGGGAATGTGAAATATGAATACTACTTCGTACAGAATGCCAGTATAGGGAGCAATTTCATCTCAGTAACTCTAGTATACTTCTCTGCTTCCAGATGCTTGGAAATTCTTCTGGTTGGCAACTGTCTACAACTTCTCTATTAAGATCTTCAGATTGGATCGTTATGTGTTTTACCTTGAAGATTTCCAAATTTTGCTCTAAAAACTTGGAGGTCTGGAGTTATATTCCCTTCAGGATCCTCTTCAAGCAGCTTCTTACTTTCACTAGTTGCAGTTAGTTGAAAATATGCCTCAGAAGTTCCTGGCTGTCCTAGATTTTTGCATTTAACTATCAATTATGAAATGGCATTATCATTTTCTGAAATGTAGATGGTGCCCTACAGAAATGTAATGGAACTCCCAATGACTACAGATCCAAGAAGCCAGTTGGAAACCTTAGAGTTGTTAGTTTTCCTGTTTCAGCCTTTTTTTTTTTTCACGTTTTACTCAATGCTCTGCAAACACAAACGATGTGTTAGGCTATGTTACAAAAAGAACTTCCATTCTGCATGTGCTTCTGCTGGTTAAGATTATAGAATTTGTTTTGAAATAGATTCAGAATACACCGCTGTTGTCAATTTTTAAATTAGTATTTCTTCTATTGTTTCTTTTTACATCGCTCTGTAAAGCCAGCCCAAGAAATTTTGAGAGAAAGGTTTAGTTTCAGCAAATAAAGGATGAATTAACTGAAATAAGTTAATAGGTATCTGGAAGATTTTATAATCTCTCATTTTCCACATGTACAATACACTCCATATTTCTCCTGTGCCTTTGTTGCTAAACGTGTCTCAAATTAATCTCATTCAGTCCTGTCCGGCATTTGCACCTCTTTATTGACAAGTTCTTTTATTTCCTACTTGGCAGAACATTACACAGCCCACCATTGTTACCAAGTTAATCAGGTATCAAGAACTAACTGATATTTATTTTCACTGTGAAAAACCCGGGTCAACACGCCACACTACTCAAGCAATACTGAACAAAAGTCACATGAATAGAAACATGGAAAAGAGAAGCTTGCTTACTTCTTTTCCTTCCTTCTTTCTTTCTCTCTTTCTCTCTTTCTCTCTCTCTTTCTTTCTTTCTGTTTCTCTCTTTCTTTCTTTCTCTAGCTGATGTTACCAAAACTTTTTGCTTCCATGCATAGCTGAAAATCTCTCCATGAGCAATTTTCATGATACATCACTCATATTTAAGGACCTTACTCTGGTCTATAATAATTCTTAGTTGATACGGTTTTATGATAACGATTGTCCAGCAATCTAGCGGCATATTTGTTTAATAGCGATCTCACTATCTTGGCAAACACAACGGTGTTTTAATTTCTTGCTGCCACATGAAAATCGTATAATTTACTTCTTGGTGTTATGTAAAAGTCGTGTAATTCGTAATTCTTTTTACACCCTACTGGAATCCTTGTCCATAGGAGATACCATCTGTAATGTATCCTGATTTATTAAAGTCATCCAAACCTCAAAGCTTAATTTTTGCATCCTGTACAGGGCAACTAGGCAAGCTTCAGGTCTGTTAGATAGTGCTGGGCTAATACTGTATGCTTCAACTTACTGTCCCAGTCTTTCCACAAAAAAGCATGGGATTTCTCACCGAAATCACGTCAAATCTGTTTGAGACACAGGTTATGTTATTGTATAAAACAACACTTTTCATCCTGGCAACTATAATCTTCTCATGCCTGCTTATTTTCTGCGGGTGGGGGCCTGTCTGGAAATGCAGGCTGTAACTTTGTGTCTTGAGCCAAACAAGTCAGCAGTCCTGCCAAATAAGCAGCCTTACCTTCTCATTGTTCCCACCTCCGCAACGGTTCCTTTGACCTGGCGCAAGTGCTTTCCCAGCCTCAAACAAAAGCACCTGCCAAAACTAGCACAGACAAAAGGTAATGTTATTTCCCTGGCTGATGGGGCTCACTGACTGTATGAACACCTGTGCTAGGTTGGACAAGGGGCTGGTTTCAGTGACCTAGGAGAGCAGGACAACTTTGTACTGGCAATGCTAGCTTATGTCTACTGAAACCATCTACCTCAGTTTCACTTCATTTATTTCTGGAGTCACAGACCATTCTTCAGTCAAACTTTGCACATCTATCAAGAAATCCAACAAAGACTTCATTGCTGCAGGCCTCTTGGAGCTTTGTCCTGTTGCTCAGTAACAATGATTCTGCAATTCTTGAAAAACTGTGGAGAAAAGTAGGTAGTTTTATGCATTTGTTCCTTTTAGTAGAAGACGACACAAGCACCCTCTTGCCTGACACACTGATTTGTGTTGTGATCTCTTCATCTCTTAAAGAAAAATTTTTATCCTTGTATACCATCAACTTTTTTCATGCTCTATTTTAGTTTTATGAACCCTTCTTTTTCTACAGCTGACAAAATTTTACTTGTGAAACAGAATTTTTACTATCTCTGCAAGTACTTTCTATTTCCAAATTCATATCCATCTTTCTTAGATACAATACTTTCACACTAACACCTAAGCCTCATAGGAAACTTCAATCAAAATAATTCCTAAGATTTCATCCTCTTCAGTATTTCAGAAAGTCAGTTTTCAATTCATTCTGTCTGTACACATTTCCATTTTGATAAACCATTTCATTTCAAAAATCCTAAAGGTTTTAAAATAACAGTAATTTAATTACTGTAAGAGAGGTCCACAGCTGCCTGCTTTCTGAGGCTGTTGCTACTCATTTGCTTATACCATTTGGCTGGGAATCATGAACAGCCAACACCCTCCAGTACATGGAAACTTGTCTCTGCTGTAGCACATTACACGAGGGTACTTTAGACATGTCCAGTTTTCATAATCCATATTGTTGGTTCCAACAGTCATTTTATTCTTCCCTATGCTGGTGCTTCAGCTGTATGTATTTAGCTCTAAGATTTCCAGTAAGAGACATGAGGCTTTCCATGCTTCATCAGCTAGAGCTTGTTCCCAGTATATTGTTGGAAAACTTGTCCTTTCTTCCTGTTTCTCTTAATGGAAGTGATTTCAGCCCACCTATACATTTAGCTAATAAATAGCTTCTAATGTCCTGTGTGAGACCTCTGTGAGATACCACACTGGCTGGTCCTTGCTGCATCTTTACAGCTTATCTATGAATGTTAAACAGTTTGACAACTTTCTGCTACTTCGGATGCTCTTCTCGAAAACAGATTTGAGAGTTGAGACCAGGGGATTGTGGCAGGTGATCTGACCTAAGTTCCCTGGTTGGATTGGACTTAAGAGTAGTGTGCTGTAATCAGCTTGGATTGTCCTGACAGGCCTACAGTCATCTGTTGCATAAGATGTTGTGAACAGTTTTCTCTTGTGTTATATTCTCCCCAGAAGTAACTTGTATCTATTGCGCCTTGTCTTTTCCTTGTGACTCCTTGTAAAAAGGGAGTCTCCATCTTCTTTGTAGCCACCCTTTAAATACTGTAACATAGTGATAAAGTCTTCCCTCAGTCTTTTCTCAAGGCTCCACAAACTCGATTCTCTCAGCCTTTCCTCACATGGTAGCTTCTCATTCTGAAAAAAGTTCAGCTGTTGAGAGTTGAGCTTTGCTGCATGATTTCGATACTCTACAGCTGGAATGATAATCAAATTATGAAGTATGAAATGCTTAACATAAATCTTCTTTCCTGAAAACTGAGCTGTTGCTCAGTTGTTTCTTGCCTCATCCAGAGCAAACGCTTGCCATTTTCAGATACACTTTGCATATTTGAGCACAGTTCTGTGAGATTCCTCAAGCCTCCCTTCCTTTGGCTGAACAGCCTGAATTCGTTCAAAGTTGTTAGGTGGGTCATGTTTTCCAGCAGATGATTCTCATTCATTCTTTGTGGCTTTTCTCCAGTTGTCCAAAACTTTCTTCAAATACAGTGATCAAAAATGAACAAAATATTCCAGTTTAAGCTTTCTCAACTTCAAATAAAGTGGACATATTGCTTCATATATCTTGACAATATTCTTATTTAAGCATCAAAATACTGTGCTTGATTATTGGACAGTAGCACAACAGTGCTGATAGATACTCAGGATAGATACTAGCACTCCCTAATCTTTTTTTACAAATCTGTCATTCTCCACTCTGCATTTTGTATTTTATTATTCCAACCTCCTTCACTTGACATAATTGTCATTTATGCCCTCAGTGTTTTTTTTCCTAAGTATCTGCTGGCATTTTTGGGCTCTTTTTTTTTCATTAGAATCTTTTCCTACAGGATTTTGCTTGTTAATGGTATTTTTATTCTCTTCCTAGGACTCATGAATTCATAATTTCATTACCACAATCATCAATGTTGCCTTTCACCTTCAAATTCTCAAACAACTCCATACCCCATGATTTCAATAACAGACACACTTCATCATGTTTTCCTTATTACTGTTTCATTAAGAAAATATGGCTAATATGTTCCAAGGAATTGTTCATACTTTGCATTCTGCTACATGCTGCACTTCTACCAACATTCAGCCTAGCCTGAAATGATTTCATCTACCTCATTGCCTTGGATTGGTGTTTTATATTTGACTAACCATGAAAGCACCTTCATTATATTTCTCTTTTATCGCTACTGTGGACATTAAAGAGGTTTGTCTCCTGACAGACTCTGCCTCTCAGAGCAAGCATGTATGCCTCAACATACGGAGTAATATCTATTCCTCTTCCTCTGTTTGTCTTTCCTAATAAGGTTTAACATTCTATATCCATATCTCATTCATGAGACTTATCCAAAGAAGTTACTGTTAGTCAATATTGATTAGATAACAAGTTCCCAGCTCTTTATTTTGGTACTTTTAGCGTTAGTGTACCATACAAGAAGCAGTGACTTAATGTGGTGGCTTGTAAATAAAATATAAAATCAGTCCTATTCGTATAAAATTGAATTTAAGTAATCTTGGACAGCTAGTTTTTGACCTGCTCAATTTGTTCTTGTTCTCACTGCACAAATGGGTGCTTTACTGACTAGGCTTCCAAACAGTGTAAAATGTTAGCATGCTTTTAAGACTTGGCAAACTCATAACATGAAAATGAATCATCCATATTAAAAAAAAAAAGTATTAATATTAAGAGTAATATAACTTTTTTGAGATAAGAAAATGTCTGATGCAAATCTTAGATGCAAAATTTTTCAACAGCTCAATAACATTGAGATGTCAAGCTATGGTTAATGCCATTATTAACCTATCACCAAATACCTATCCTCATGTTAGAATTCATTTATATTATGATGATGTTGTTACCTTAGGAAAAAAAATATCCTAAAGTTGCTTCACAGACCTGTAATTCTAAAATACATCAGCAACAATGGATGCACTGTCTGGTACAATTTCAAGAGTCTCCTTAAATTTTCATTTAATTTCCCTCAAAATCATTTACAGCCAAACAAGAAAAACTTCCAAGGACATTGTTTCTTTTTGAGGGTTCCTTTAATTACTGTTTTAGTAAGATATTTAACTAATATAATTCAGATCATATCTCTTGTGGAAAAGGCACCTTAATTTGCCTATTATTTTAATGTATTGTTCATTTTAATGTATTTACTTTTATGTCTTGTTCAATGAATCATTTATGAACATTCTAAGAAGTAAATAATATGATTGGTTAAAATAGCACTGTACATCTGAAACACTAGTTTATCAGAGTCCTAGGGAAGCTTAGGAAAATGAAACAGTTTCAGAACAGTGAGCAAGAAATTTCTCTGAAAATCCACATTTCAATCCATAAGATTCCCTGGCAGGATAGGCACTTACTCAGTGAAATAAAAACTAAAGCAGTATGATTAATAAGCTCTTTTGTTGATCAGACTAGAGAGGAATAACACTGTCCATAGTAGCTACTAAAATGTAACAACACAATGTTCAAATCAGCATTTTCCTGGGTAAAAGACACACCGCATTGGTGTTCCATATTCTGAGGGCTCTTATCACTGCAGACATGCACTACACAAATTAAACTCCTCTGCTCCAGCAGACCCTGTACCAGGCCCACTGAGTGATCCAGCTTTGTCGGACAGCAAGCAGTATTTGCACCATCAACCTTCCCTGGGATATTACTTGGGGTAAACTTTCCATACCATCTTCCATGGTGTGGAAACTACTCTAAACAGAAACACCTTTGGATACGTCCTGGCCACAGACCTAGTATCTGCAGGCTTAATCACTTGGGGCATAGCACAGACTGTAAATCATGTGTTAAGACAGTAGTACACTGTTTTTACCCTTTTCTGTGACAATTTCTGTTATCAGAATGCATCTGCAGTAAATTAAAATTAGCAGAAACTGACACAATTTAAGAGTGGACATGAATCCTAAAAAAGTTTCTTTGACAGCGTTTTTTTCTTAAAAAAAAAAAAAAAAAAAAAGAAAATCTCATAGTGACTGTTAAAGTAACTGTTGCTCCACTCCCAAGTTTCAGTACTATAACAGCCTGTGGAAATAAGATTTTTCTGGGGTACTAGTGCATACAGATGAGTCCTCCAAAATCAAAATAATAAATTGCTAAATACATTTGCCTTTTTTATTTGTTACTCAAATATTTTAGCATTTCTAATAGAAAAAAAAGGATTTTTTTTCCTCTTTAATATCCTCATGTAGGCCTTAAAGGCCCACAGATGTCGGATACCCTCACAATTAAATGTTCATAAACTAGTAAGAGAAAACAAAATACTCTGCTTTTTAAACTACTAAGAAAAGGAAAAAAAAAGGAACAAACAGCATAGCAAGATAAGGATTGAATAACTGATTGCTCAGTTGTTCTCTTTTCCCGTTCTTTCTCATTCAGTCCTTCTCTCCTGGCTGTTTATCAACCTATAAGCTGTTTTGGGAGAAGGGATTGTTTTCTGACTCTCCCATTTGTCAGTAAAGGTTGCTGGCATTGTGTACTCAAAAGTAACTATGGTAAACAACAACACTTATATTCTCTTTCATGCAAACTCATTAGATTTTTTAACACGCACGAATGAGGATTGGAAAACAGACACCATACTTCAGCCTAGAAAACCAGTAAGTAGTTGAGATGAAAGGATGAAGGAGCCAGACTCCAGGAGTTAAGAAAGAGAAGCTGATAGTGCCAACAGCGGCAAAGGATGCATTGAAAGGACAGAAGAGAAGATCATGTTAAAGGACTGGAAGGGGGAAAGAAGTGGGGGGAAAAGGACCTCAAGGGCTGAAAATCAGAGGCGAGTGAATCGCTTGTAGCATGTATACGCGTCTCATTCACAAAACTGAATGCTTCTAACTAGAAATCTGGTCTTATGTATCTCCCAGATACTTGAAACTGCCCAAGCAAAAATGCTGTTGGTGAAAATTCTAAGATTTACAGTAATACTGTACAACATCAACAGTGACAGGGTCTGAAACAAGGGATGTTCTTTTTCCCGTGGGCAGTTTGGCAATATCACAGAAAGGCTACAACGTGATAATTTTACAGAAACCTCTATCTACAGTGTAATCAACTTCAACATTATTAACGGAAAAAATTAATATTTCTAGGTTACCCAAAAGTACTAGTAAATAAGTGATTTGGTTCAAAACGGAAATAAAGAATATGTGTGTGTTTATCACTGAAGATTATCAGATTCTATGTACTGATTTAGAAAATTATTACTTGTACAGTGGCATGTACTGCGTCCACGCAGAAAAACATGAGAAGGTTGTTCATTCAGGCAAATAGCTAGGTGCAAAACAGAATAGACACAGCATGAGAATAATTAATTCATGGCTGTGTTTATAGAATTTGGTGCACACATTAAGAAAGTACAATTCACATTTGCCAGTCTTAAAAATCAGGAATTTAATCACATTGCTGAAGAACATAAATAAGTTATTAGTCCTGAACAGCAGTAATCCTATCAGCTATGAAAGGTAACATTTCAAATATCACATCCATTAGTAAGTTTGCCACAAAATGCAGTTGACTAAGGTTTGGTTCTCAGTGCATTTCTATAAAATTCTGTGTAAAACCATTATTTTCATCACTTCAATTTAAATTATTTTCCCTGCTTTATTTCAAGATAAAATTTGAGATTATCATCACGGCTTGGGTTCACGAACGAAGAATCTGGGAAGGGCTTTTCCCACGCTCACTGCAAGCAATGAGTGCACCCTTCAAGCCTGCACAGTGGATTTTTTAGGTGAGGCGCAGCGTGCGCGGAACTGGCTCCACCCTTTACACCTGAGGTTCATCTGCCAGGGCCCAGCGAGCTTGGACGGTGACAGCGAAGTCCTCAGGTCGTAGGTTTGGTTAGAGTGTCCTTCTCTCAGATGGATGCCTTGCAGGGCTAAATGAGCTCCATCTGCCCAGATCTGGAGTCAGAGTTGTCCTTCTCCTAGGATGGCTGCCCCAAGGCTAGTGAGCCCATCCTGCCCATGGACACACTTTGTCTGACCCTTCAGCTGAGACCTCTCTGGTTTGGGAGACCCCACCGGAGGCACATGCCACCACCAGCACAGCTCTCAACCTCGCAAGGGCACGCAAGCTCCTTCCCCACGGCAAGGGGGTGCCTGTGAAAGAGTCACTGCTCTACCTCCGGACATCACAGACCCGGGCACGGGGCAGCCGGGGCCTGCCAAGAACGGGAGTCCTGGAGGTGAAAATTTGAGATAATTTTTTTTTCACCTTGCAAAACTCATATAATTCCCATATCAAAATATGGTAATAATAAAACAGAATTATTGTTATTAACAATTTTTCCGGTATACCTGGAACAACAGCCTAGAAAGTCTGATGTTCACACTGCAGGGAAATTGGTAGAAACAATACTAAAACGTACGTATAATTGACACATGGATAAATACTGGTAGAGAGGGAAGAATGAATGTGGCTTTTTAGAGGCAAATCCTGTTTCATAAATCTTTCGGGTCACACTAGATATATCTCAGTTCCTAATTTTTCTATTACGTGTGATCTTCCTCGATCCAATTCTCTCTCACTCTTAATACACAGAATGCTCCTATACCCTTTTTTACTTTATACTAAATATAGTTCCAAATATCAGCTAGATCCCGGTACAAGCCCAAATTTGGTAGCAGGTGACACACAAGTAAAAGATGGAAAAAACCTGTTTTTTGCTCAACACTGGCTACTTTTCTAATGCTTTTGCTTCAACATTTTGCTGACCTACCTGCTGTACACTTTAGTTTTCCACTTTTTTTTTCTATGTAAATCTGTTTCAAATTTGGAAATCTGATGTCTAAAACTGTGGTTCCAAAGATAGTTTACTTCTGAATGTCTGTATGGGATTTTAGTTTGTTTGTTTGTCTTCCATACAGTAACACAACTCTATTGCTGTTTCTAACAGTGGAGGCTACAATATAAGCAGGAGAGAGATTTTATCGCTATGTCATCTGGTTCTACTCAGGACACCAGCAGCGGAGAAAAATGCTTGTAGATTTCTCTAGAAAAAGACATTTTACTGCCTGTAAAGACTAGCTAATAATTATCAGTGTTGTGAAGAGAACATTTGAACAATCATAAGTGATACAGTAGGACGGAATGAAGAATAACATCAAGGTACCTCTCAAGAAAGTCAAAATGAAGGTCTGACATGGTAAGGTATCTGGTGTTAATAATCGTACTGATAACAAAACAATCCATACTGGATGCTGAGAAGCAACACTGCAAAGTCCAATTTAAATTTTCTAGTGTTGGGAGTGATACTGTTGTTTGACTTGTTTAACCACTCTGAACAATTTGTTTAACAGCCCTGTAAAAACTTCTTACTAATGATTAGCAAACCTTTTAAAATTTGATTAGGTCATGGATAAAATGTTATCTACAGCAATTATTAAAATAGCAGTAATTTTGCATATACCTAATTCTGGAATGATAAACCCATTAATATTCAGATAGCAGTAAGCTGATAGTGTAAAATTTTCTGTGAAACCTTTTCAGATGTTTTAATTTTTCTGAAGGCAAGATAATGAAAACTAAGATATTATAAAGTCTGTTCTTCTATCTAAACAAAAGTCTTTCAGACAACCTAATTGTAAGTGATTATAATAGCACAAAAATACTGACTTTGTGGCATAGTTTTATTTTTAGTTTTCTCTCCACTGTTAATTTTTTAACATTGTACAGCATCTTGAATTCAGAGTTACCTATTGTTTAATTTTTAAAATATTCAGTTCAGTCTTAAACTAGTTTACAAGTTTAGTATATACTGGTCAAAAACAGTAGAATAAACATATATATTACATAAACACAGATGCAGCAGCATACTTATTAGCTATTCATGAGGTCTTACGGGATAAGAAAGGAAATCAATGTCTCCATCATTTGTTTGATGGGATTCAGATTTCTTTTTCAATCAGAGCAAGTCAAAGTAGGAAAAAAACCTGACTCCTTCTTTCAGAGACTTTGAAATAGAGCAGTGTAGCATCACAAACGTTCTAAGTAGCTTACAAAATTTGTCAGATTCTTTTTTTTAGAAAATATTATGAATGCTGTCCTTGTCTCAGAGACAACAATGGTGACAGTGCCCTTTGACTGGGGTAAGTTCTCAGTTTCAGCCTGTAGTTAGAGATGTCTCCTCTGTTCATATGTAAGATTCTCTTTCTGGCTCCTAACTCAAGCTTTCCAAACTAACTTTATTATTCAATGCTCCTATACAAACACACCTTTTATTTTTGTGGTGTAGCTTGCATCTCAGATAACCCACACACTTGTACAGGTAACAGGCCTTGAGTATAAGCACTTGGATAACAAGTAGTGGATCAGAGGAAGAAGCAGGAACACTACTGGGGAGTAAGAGCTGAGGAGTAAATCTTTTGTAAGCAGCCCACATTTATAAATGTGTTCAGGTAGAGAGGATTTCTGCCTGTTTATTTTAAAGAAACTGAAGTTCCATATGTGAGAAAGAAGTGTGAGACTTTGAATTGTTACCAATTACTTTCCATACGTACATTACATTTCCACAGCTCCACTTGACTAGGGTTTATAGAAGAATCTGTCTTTCAAACCATATTCCGAGCTTCAACTTCTGCTGCTTTCTTCATATACTCTAGTCCCTGTGTGAAAAGCAGTGCCACACACTGCTTTCTCTGACATAATTAAGGCCTTTGCAGAATCATTCATGCCATATGGATTGATAGATAGCTATGTGCTGAATTAAGCCATTCTTTTTGCATTAGGCAAAAGATTATGACTGATGCACTTTAGAATATCAGAATTCTAAAATACATCTTCCGCCAAAGTGTCCTAATAAGTTTTGCATATTAGTATTATCACTATACATATTTACATATTTATTACTCAGACGCAGATACGTCCTCTCCCATGGTAAAGTCCATCCTTCTTTTTAATTGTATCATAGACCGAGTTTTCTACAAAATAGGAAAGAAGTTTGTTTGAAAGGATTTTTAATTGTCAGCTTACATCTAGAGATTATGCATGAGTGGGAGTGTATTGCTTGTTGTTAACTCACAGGAGATTAACCCTCAAACAGGGAAGCTGGAGCTGCTCTTCTATCACCATCTAGTGGGGAAGAACCAGGGAGTGCTGGAGGTCCCAGCGTCGCTCCCAATGGACTCTGGCGCTGTGACCAGCACCCGGCCGTACACTCGGCACTTGCATGAGTGTGAGAGCAGGTTCTTGATTGAATGTCCTAGCTGAGGGATTTCACACTATTTGCTTTGTCCGAATCTTTATGCCCTGAGATCAGTTAATTCTCACACAGGAGACTGAACAGAGACATTAAAAAAAACAGCCCAACAGCTATGGGTACCCCTTACTATTTTGGACAGAAACAGTCAGCATATTTTTGAATGCCTTAAATTCAATGCTTGGGAGTTACAAATTAGAAACTGTTCTCTAACTGCTATACAGAGTAAACATTCACTACAAATAAGGGGTTTCCTGTAAATTAATGAGCAACAAAACTGTCATGGTTCTTTTAGGGAAATAAAACAACTGGACATAATTTCCTCAACCCCGAAATATGGACAACAAGAAGAAACTAATGAAAAATATGCCTTTCAGGTAAAAATTCCAAGAATTGAGGAAGACTTCTAATGATTCTTTTTCTTTTTACAACTTCAAAGCAATAACTCTAACAAAGCAGCAGAAGAAAAACTGGGTTCCAGCACAGATTTTATATCCAATAGGGCTAAAATGTAAAAGTTATATTGATATTTTCAGGGACATTAGCCGAACATGGTAGTTATTCAGGAAGTCTTACTGGGGCTGAGGTATTTCAGTGTATGTGCTTTCAAACTGAATTTCAACTATTAAAGGGTGTCATTTCTCTCATCACAAGTAACTATGGTGTTTAGAGTTCTTGTTCTGACCTAGCTGTGTATATCCATACCTATCTATTTTCCACACCTATCTATTTTCCACAGATAAATTTCTTGTAAGTATTATCCTAATAGTGAATTTCTTGACATGAGAACTAGACAGAAGCTTAGAGATGCCATGACGGACATTCAGTTTAAAGCACTGCAAAAAAAGCATTGGTATGGACAACCTTTTGGTATGGAGAACAAGGTGCCCTTTACAAGGAAAGGTTTATGGCTATTCTAAAAGTCTGAACCCGGAGTAGAAACAAAGGTTTGGCATTATATCATTGTTTATTTCTGAAGAAAGAAAACCAAGCTGTGGGTGTTAAACAAAACAAAACAAAAAACAAAACAAAGCAAAAAAAAAAAAAAACAAAACCCCAAAGAATCATAGCCATCTGCAAGACTGAAGTGTGAGAATAATGAAGTGCTTTCTGGAGTCTAACTGGAGAGATCAGATTCAACCACTACCTCAGAAGTTTCTAGGGCTTCCGATGATCCCTCTTATGAAAACTCTACATTTGACTGAAAAGAAGCAAACAACAAAATTGATTAAATACAGTACCCTGCTTTGCCCTTTTTAAATAAACTTGCACAAGTTCTCTAAATATAAGCAGACATTTCTCATAGGCATTGTATTAAACAAAATATTGCCATTTATTGTTATTTTGCAAAAAGTTTTCCTTCTCTTCTTGCTTTTAAGGACTGTGGTTGTACACCATGAGTGCTTCCTATGGATTAGAAAACTAGGTCTAGGGTTGAAATAGAAACAAATGTGAACAACACTTTTCAGACAAGAAGTTAGACAGCTGTAATAAATCCAAATATCCTAATGCCTGGTTTGTTATAGGGAATATTATACCAATGAATTGTCAGACACCAGCCCAAGTAACTCACCTTGCTTGGCCTTAAGCTGTCTAGGAGCTGCAATTCATATATCCACTCATGTAACTTCGAGGCTTTCTGGAAAAAGCTCTCCTGCACTATTGTAGGGGACACGAACTTCTTGCACAAGTTCTACCAGAATTCTTTCCACATGTTCCCTGCTACCAATGCATGCCTTAATAACTTGAACAGTTTTCTTTTGCATTTACTTTAAGCTATATTCCTTTCTTCCTAAAAAATGTAAATGGCTGTTACCACACACTTCAGTGTATGTCTCTTACTATACAGTTCAGCATGGTTCAGAACATTATTCTGTGAGGAATTAGAGAATAAAAGAGAATGGAAAGAAAAAGAGTACTTGAAAGAAGATCCTTGTTCTGGAAAAGATGTCGAAGATGGGAAATACTGAAAGAAAAACTTTTAATTGCAGCCTTTAAGAGCAGGGAAAACTATGAAGAGATCCTACACTGTGAACCCAGGACACTATGTGAAGAAGGGAAATAGAGTTTCTAGTGTTCAACAAAGCCAAGATACTGAAGAGACTAAGAAATGGAAGTTGATAGGTGGTTTATACAGTTTTATTTAGGATAACTTTTTGAGATATTGAATTGCCACTTGAAGTTGAGAAGTGGGAATAGAGAAATGAAGGAATAGTTGAAGGAAAAAATTGATCTAAACGGTCTCTGACATTATTTTAGAAAGTAAGTACGTTTAGTACGATTTTCTTTAATTCCTCAGCAACTGCAATTGGGAAAGACTTGGGAAAGAATTGGGTACAGCAAAATCCATTCCATCTTACCATAGACTCTTACGTGCTTAAATCAAGAAATGCAGGTTAGGACCCAAGGTCTCACATCTCCATGTCTCATATTACTCCTCAAGAGAAAAAAAAAAGTTCTTTCAGAAAGGTGTTTTATCTCACCTGAGAGTAGTAACTGCTCTCCACGGACTGAGGGCAATGCATGATCTCAAGGGGTGGGGAGATTGCTGACCTGGGGTGGCAGGTAGGCACCATGCAGGGTCTACAACAGTCTCCACCGGAAAACTTTAAATTTAAAGTTTGCCTAATCAGTATTTAATCATTGTCACAGATTTCCACAACACTTACTAAGAAAAAAACACACTGGAAAACTTCAGCGGGTGGCATTTAGGGTTAGGCATCAAGTCCATCTTGACAGTGGGTCGTCGTTTCCCCCACTTCACACTGCCTATATGAGACAGTTCTTAGAACCGCGACCTGTCTGTGGCGTTTAAGCGTGGCAGAGCTTGAGGCAGGATCCAAGTCTCTGAAAGAAATAACCCTCTATAGGGGGACGCTGGGATTTGGCAGAAGAAGAGTTAAAAATTTATGGTCGGCGCCGAAGAACCCCGCGGACTGGTCCATTACCCGGGAAGGGGGGAACCTTCTTACGCATTGTTAATTATTCGCCATAGAACTAATGACAAGATTTCAAAAGGAGACCTCTTAGCAGCCGTTGTAAAGTGCCAGGCGCAGACCTATGAACTAAAAGGGGTGAACCCGAGGTAAAATCCTGACGGCGCCTCTCTCATTTCTCCTGCGTGGGCAAGTCCCACTCAGCCCGGTTGGAGGGAGGAGGCGAGGCGGCGGCGCGGCGGAAGCGTGTTTGGGGCTGGCAGGGCGCTTTGGCAGCTCTCGGGTCTACCGCGATTTCTCCTTCCGGCGTCTCCAGAGCTTTCCTCCTCGCTGGTGCGGCGACGGCTCTTGACAGGCCGCTCACCTGAGCGGGGCTGGGAGGAGAGAAGGAGGAGAGGGCGAGGGAGCGGTGCTGGCAGAAGGGGCGAGCAGTGACAAA
>NW_010391464.1:540-10425 GCF_000710305.1 Buceros rhinoceros silvestris | reverse complement strand
AACAATTAAAAAGGGTGCGGACGCGGCCCGCCGCAGGGGCAGCCCGCGGTGCCGGTCAGCCAGGAGCCCAGGGGCTTTCTCCAATGCGAGTAATAAATATAACCTGACGTACTGAGGCACAAGCTGGTCAGTAGGAGAGGTGTAACAAACAGGCTTGGCTGACTGGAGCACAAACGCAAGTGACTCCACAAGATTCCACACCAAGCGTTGTGAGAACCGGGGTCTGAACCACCACCGGCAGTTCTCGGGAGCGTGCTTGGGCTTTGAGGGCTTCTCCAGGCACCTGATCACACCCAGTGTTTTGGAGTATCTTTGGTGTGTTGACTGTGCTCTTTAGGATCTATTTAAAACGTCAGTATCTACATAAAATACCTTTTGTTGTTAACAGATCACAAGGTGGCATCTTCGATTTAGATGCCTGTAAGAGTTTCTTAGGAAAGTGAGGAACTGGATTCTTTGATCTGCGCCTAGACAGGAGGAAACAGAGGGCACTTAGAATGTCCAGGTTTAAGAGCAGCTATTAGAGAGAAACATAAGTGAGCTTTCTTTCCGTCATGCTAAAAGTATTTCTGTAGAATCGTAAGCATGTGCGGTGCCTCCCAGGCAACTTAAAATGCCAAGCCTGCTTCCTGTGAGAAGCTCTAAAGCTGAAAAGCAAACCAAAACCACACAGAATAAACAAATTAGGAGTACAAAGTGAGGTGAAGGGGGTGTGTGTGTGTGTACCGTCTTTGGGAAGCCAAATTAACTTTTTTTAGCATGGTATTTTCTATATGATTAATAAGAACATTTCTTGTCTGCCCAATTACTCCTAAGTACCAGCAGAGTAGTATAAGCAGTAATGCTGTGGTAACACAGTAAATATGGAGAGTCCACATACTCCAGAGAAAGATACAAGAGGTTGAGCTACATTGTAAAATAGCAGTGGTCCCTCTGCTGTGCACCAGTGAAACAGCAACAGGAAGTTTGCTATAACCATTGTTTTTGCACTGTTTGTTTTTGCAGATAAATAAGGACCAAAGTGTACTATGCTAGCAACTCAGAACCTTTCTTGAGCTCTGCATTACCACATAACCATAAATAACATTTAATTAAAAAGTTGCAGAATGTTTTTCCAGTCAAAGAGAATCTTTAGAGGAAACCTTTTTGATTAATAGTACTGTAACTTTTTGCTTGGCACATGCACAGTCTGAAGTACTTGTCCTTTAAATTTCTGCAGAAGAAAACGTATTCCTAAGGGCAACAATTAGCTATTGTTCTACACCTACATAAACACATAGCTGTATTCCTATAGCCAGATTATTACAGTTTATTCCCTGAAATTACATGTGAAATTTTCTATTTCAGGCATTTTGGCATTTCGAATGAAAATTTGGGCAACTGGAAAAATTATATTTATTACATTTGAAGAAGAACAGCCATAAAGAAGTCATATAAACATCACTGAACTGGTTTTAGAAGAGGGCAAAACTGGTAGAGGTCTGGTAAGAAAATTCTTCATTTAAATACACCCATTTGTTTTTTGTATTGGGAGGGAATATCATTCAAGGAGTGAGAAAGAGAAAAAAGATGTAAGTAACTGTTAAGGGTACTCAGATTGATAGATCTTCAATGTCCATCAGTTACACAGCTTTATAGGAACTTCACTTGGTAACACTACTGAAGGTCACCAGAACACTGTGTATCACAGTGTTCATAATAATGAAACAAAGTGTCACTGAGATGCCATGTATGCGTACTCCTTCCCCCACAGGCCATGTTACGTTTTTGAGTTAATCATCAACAATATAGGAATACTAAGCATTTTTCTCACTTCTCAGGTTCTAGCCGGTATTAATGAGAAGATTTAGAAAATAAGACCACAAGAATTTCATTACTAACTCTAAAATAAAACCTGCCCATTCAAAATTCAAACAGGAGACAAAAAGCTGCACACACTTTAATGAACCTCGTTTTTATAGAACAGGAAAAATGCCCCAAACTTCTATTAGTTGTTGTTTAGACAATTTTTCATGAAACTGCATTCTTAAGGAAAACTCAGATGAGGGTCATGTCAAAATATGTAGCCTGCATGTCTCTACTCAACATGCCCCTAGGCTGGACAGTCAGCTGCAGGACTTTTGAAGATTATGAGGTTTTCAAGGTTTATACCTTGCAATAGGCTAAGTTATTCACAAACAATCATAAACACAGCACAACACTTACATTTTAAATTAAAAAAAGAAAAGACACAAAACATTTGTACTCCGTAGTCTAAATGAAGCTTCTGCAACTAGGTGTGAAAAAAATCAACACAGAAACTCAATAGTTCCAAGTCTGCAAATAAATACATTACAATTTCTGTGAAAGAGTACTTTTTATGCTATTACCTACTTCAAATCTTATGGCATGAGTTTTACAATTAATCTCTTTACTAGCAAATTATGCCTGATTTAACTGACTTTTTTATCAAAACGCTAATCAAACACAAATACCTTTTCTACAGTGTTAAAGGGCATACCCACCAAAGCAAGTTTATATTCACTGTCTAGCACATTCTTCTTTTGCCTATATAAGCATTTGACTAGTCTCTAAGAACAACTATCAGAAAAAGTAAAACAAGTAAGATAATTGCTTATACAGAAATTGTCTTTTAAGCCAGTGGATTTTTAAAGAGAAACAGGTAGGGATTTGTGTTTTGGATTATTTTTGTCAATGAAGAAGAGTCACAGTAGGCAAAGAAGGAAAGCAAGGGCTTTTATCTGCTGCCTTTATCTTTGGGAGTAATTAAGAAGGAAACAATCCAAAATATTAGCGAAAACACAGTCTAATGGCAAAGAAAACATAAACATTGGCCACAGAAATAGAGGAAAAACAAACCATTTGACCAGAAGAGAGTGATCACTAGTGTAGTAAACACAAGACTTATTTAAGTCCGGAAACAAGGGGAAACAGCAATGGAAACATAGAAGATATAACAGTAATGAGGAAGTTCATGAAAAAAAAGGTAGCAAATGAAAGTATAAAGAATATTTTATGATATGTATATATTTTCCTGACAGGAAAATTTGTATTTTGAATACTGCCAAGTTATTGTAATTTATGGATCTATTTAGAAGGCAACTGTCTCGAAAATTGGAAGTGTATTCTTACCTGCCTTGTCTTAAATGACTAGTGCATTGTTTCTATCAGAAAAAATATATGATGGCATGAGATGTTTGGGTGCACTCTATCTATGGAGATTATACATACATTCTTTTCCTCTAAACCACGGGAAAATCTCACTTGAAGTCTCAAGTCGTTTTTTTTTGTGACAGTCATCTTGAATCTCTCTCGCTCTGTCTTTCTTAGAGCTTCATTCCAAGTGATTGGTGTGTATGGGAGTCTGTGTCTTCTCTGCATCTGTTTCTATGGCATTTTACATCTTTTTTCCTCACCATGCCTATTCCCACATACCCAACAAAACATCTGCCTCTCACATGTGTCTTTGTTTTGGATGGTGACATGTACCCATGGTTTTCTTGAAGGCTGTTCTTTTTCCAGAAAGTTTAACTACTTCTTACAGTGATTTTAAAAAGCACTGTCTATGACACCAGTTTAATATGTTTTATCTAACAGGAGTATTAAGGACAACGGGCCGCCTTAGTTAATTGAATCCTGCATGGAAAACTTACCTGCAAAAGCACAGGTATACAGATTACAGTCTCTTCAGAAGAGTCCCAGTATTGTCATTCATATGAGTGCTTGCACTGGAATGCATTCTTTACTGGGACTACAACAGACAAAGTTGTCAAACCTACAAAATGTTCAATAGTCACTCAAAACTATATATTAACATAAATTAACAATGCTGTGCACACTAGTGCTCTTTCATTATAGCCAAGATTTGCAAATTAACATTTACCTATAACCTTTAAGAAAACTGCTCATGCTTACCCTGTTATTTCTCCAAGTAGATACATCTTAGGTGAAGATTTTCCATGCTGTTCTTCTCTTCAGAGATTAATTAAGTTTAGAGAACCTGAGGGAAGTCAAGAAGGTATTTTAAAACAGAAGGAAGACAAATACAGGTATTTAAACACCAAAAACTAGATTTCAAATACACCATGACACTGAAAAGGATATTCTTTATAATAAGATAACTTTGACTTAACTTAAAGCTATTCGAGAATTCCATGATAACCGTTCATAAAAGACATATTTTTCTTTCACTCTTTTTGTTTTTTCCCTATTGTGATCAAGGTGTACCACCTAGGCAGAGACATTTATCTGCATTTAATTGCACTGTAAAAGCCTAGGCAGCTTCTCTAGGTTAACAATCCAATTTTCTGACTACTGTCCCCATCAAAAGTTAAAAAAAAAAAAAAAAAAAAAAAAAAAAAAAAAAAAAAAAAGCAGCTTTCTGCTTCAGAATGCATGGCATTGCAAGTCTTAGAAAAATTAGATCTAATACAAGTTAATAGTGTTTTCTGGCTCACCAGTGGCGCACCCACACATCTTCTGAAGTGCTGCCAAAGTAGACCGACTGATGTTTGTCCATGCAGCCACACAAAGAAGCAAACTGCTTTGTGTCTAGTTACAAAATGAAATAATCTTTTGGAGTTTATTTTTGGAAAAAGTAAGTTTCAAGAGGAATATTCGATATTCAGAAAATACCAAATGATATTTTATTTGTCCTTGCTCCTTTTCCATTCTTATCTTAAAATCAATAAATTATACTTCAGGACTTATTTTCATTATAAATCGATGTTAACAGCAATAATTTAAAGGAGTGCAAAAGTTACTTGTGTTTATTTAATTTCATTGCACAACCTATGTTTTCTACTCACTGCAACATCCTTTCATAGGGGCCACAGGATATTTAAAAGAAAGAGACATCAGCTGCAGGCTAGAAGGCTGTTTTAGCCACAATATAGGACTTTCTAAAATGTCTTCAGATAGCTAACTTCATAGCCAAATTCCAATCAGCTTTCTTTTGTCAGATTTCTGGATAAAAAAAATTACATAATGAGTTGCTTCAATAAAGAATTAATTGGAAATTTGACTTAAATGGAAATAGTATCTCTAGGTGGGGGACCACAGTTCCCTCTTACCTTCGTTTTAGCTCATCACTCCAAGGAGACTGCTTTAGGCGTGTCCATAAAACACAATGTAAATGAAACACCACAAAACCTTCACAGGCATTGGAAATAATATGTCTAAAAACTGTGTATTACAGTGTCCACCATGGACCTTGACACAGGCTAAAAGCATGCCAGCTAGCACTTTCCCAAACAATTCTGGGCACAGTTTGGGAGTTAGTGTGAGTCAGGATCCATTCCCAATAGGCTGTGGACGCATGTGACTATCCTGTTCTGAAAAATAAAAGGGTTTAATAATACAGGCACAGAACATTATGTGGCTACCAGGCTCAGTGCAAGAGAACAGCCCCAGGCATGTTTAACCTGCTATTTTATATGTAGCCATTGAATCTCTTGGCTGAGATGATTCAGTATCTGAAGAATGGAAAAGTTTTGCTTTCAAAGCAGCAGATTTCAAAAGCTGAAGCCCAAGAAACTTTTTAAACCCACATGATTTGGGTAATCATATCCCTGTCTTAAATCTTCTTTTTACTGGCAAGTTAAAATGGGGTGGGAAGGCATTTAAAGCCTGATATGATGTGCTCAGATTTCTATAATACAGAAAAATATGGACTTCAATTTGCGCTGAATAAAGCTGTCCTTAAGGCAAATTTTTAACTTCCATGCTTTGCTCGAAGATTAGTGTCCGCACTGACTTGCTGGCCCATGAGGCTGTATTGATCTCCCTCTACATCTTAAAAAGGGGGGGCGGGAATTGCCCGAATATTTTTCTCTCTCAAACCCCTCACAGCTCCTGCATGAAATTGCACAGGATTTCTTATGTGACTGACATGCAATTCCTTATGTCTGTTATAAAACGTAAAAGTAAGTTTTTTTCCCAGTACACATCGAAAACATGATACTTCAGTTATATAAGGCTGAAATTAAAAACAAACAAACAAACAAACAAGAAAAATAAAGAAAAAGGAAATTAAAAGAAAAATTAGGAAAAAGAATTTCTGGAAAGTTAAAGAATTTATAGCAGGAGTGGTACCCGCTTCCCTTCTGAAGTTCACCAACGGCAAATCCACAGAAAAGAGCCTAAAGAGCATCTTTAGCCAGATTTCACATTTCTTTCAATGAAAATATGTCACTGAACATTTATCTTCCCTACAAAGCCAACTGTTACTAGGTCTGTTCTTACACCCCTAATGTAACAATACCGGGACAGTCTACTTGTCCAGCAGAGTAACGTATCAGTGACCTTTTTTTCTGTTACATAATGTACTCAATTATTCTATATGGTTTATAGTTTACATTTTGTATTATCTATCTTTTAAGTTTATTCAGAACCCTAGTGCCTGGCATAGTATGAACTGACAGTGACATTCAAGCAATAGTGCTAAAGTTTTGTTTTCCATCATTTTTCCTCCACAGAGATATGCTTTTTTACAACTACACATTTGAAAAGATGTATCAGCCATAGAATACATACTGTGACTTCGTACAAACAAAAGCATATTCTTAACATGGTACAGATAGTGCAAGTTTGTACTTAGAAAAAATGAGTATTATTTCATTTTGTATTAAATTCTTTTTGGTAAGTTACACTAAGTAATTAGAAGAAAGAAAAAAATATTACCTCCATCTAGTCTACCAGAAAAAAATAAAAACAAGTCAGTAGTAACCATCAAGTTGTAAACTTAGAGCAAGTAACTATACAAATATTTTACTCCTCAATCTACATGCTTCCTTGGCTTTTTACTTTACTTGTACCCCTGAAGGCCTTATCTGATTCTTAGGTTGCTTACTTCTCACAATGAATATTCCTCAATAAATAAAAACATGGTGCTATTATTTGCTCCTGTGAACTGAAGTCCCTACAAATAACATAACTTTATATTAGTTGACATACAGCATTCATTATTACATTCCTCCTACTTGCTGTTGTAGTCCAGCTTTAACACCAGATTCTAATTCATATACTTAAATTAAGAATGATAGCTAATAGTTTCATAACTATATTACATTCAGATAATGAGCTCACCAAATTTTATAGCAAAGTTCTTTTGAATTCTTGAAAAAATACTGAAACTATACAATAATGAATTTTTTTTTTACTGACACATCACATTAATTTTAAAAATCTGCCCAGAAACACATACTACCTATGAATTACTAAAAGGTAAAATACAACGTTTGTGCATCTTAAAATGACAGGTACAACTTAAAATGACAGGTACCTGTATGTTGCACCAGCCCTTAAAAAGACAAAAATGGAAAAGCAAAATACATTTTTCATTTATTCTATAGGAAAAAAATCAAATGACAACAAGCAACCTCTAAGAAAACACTGGTGCTAGGTCTATTTTCACTGTAATACTACATGTTGTCCATAATTTATGAGGCTGAATAACAATGTGTAGCTGTCAGGGAAGTTAACATCAGAATGAAGAGGGCAGAGTTCTCTTCACTATTTTCAGCAGTGTACACACACGTACTGTCTTTGCATATAGAAGGCTTATCTCAGTAGGCAGTTGTAAACAGCAGCAGGAGAGGTACCTACAACTTAACATGTATTTTGTGATACTTGCTTGAGAAACACATTCTAAAAATAGTAATGTCTGCTCGAAGATCTTTAATTCCTGCCTTTTAAAGTTGCCTGAAAATACTCTTTGAAGACCAACAAACGAGTCTCAGAATAACCGACTGTGCAAATGCCTTACATTTATGGGAACCCAGTCATTCGTTTAAGGCAAAAGACACATTCTCCTCGGACACGAAAGGGAGCAGGATTAGGATCTGAAGCTTTACCCTGAAGCTTGCAGTTCATCTTCAGAACTATATAGGTGTGGATTTATCAGGGGGGCTCAGAGAGCTTTGCCCCCCTCTGCACCGCCACCAGCTTTGTTCAGTGCAGTATGTGCCTCCTAGGGTGCCACAGTCGTGGTTGTATGACTGCGTAGCTCCTCCCACACAGATTAGGACTACCTCCACCCCATGACTAAGGCCTGCAACAGAAAAAAGGTTTTAAATATCTTGGTATGTTTGCAGCTAACACTTTGAAATACTTGATTTATCCCTTTTTTTCTGGCCATTTCAGGCATAATGACATGAAACCCATGCATATTGAAGTATTTTTTAGGAGCAGAATGAGCCTCCATTCTGCAATAAATTGTTGTGAATGGACCTTATAAGACAAAAGGGAAACAAGGCACCACTTGTCTGAATGCAGTTGAAGAATTTGATCTTTCCTTTTAAAAAAATGGATTAGAGTATTACTAATGGAATTAAAAATATTTAATTTCCGTCAAGGAAATTATACTCATGTCTGTTACACTGCCTCTTCTAAAAAAAGTATAGTGAGTTAAATTAGTTGTTTTCTTGCGCAGGTAACATCATAGTACTGAGGCAAAATAGACCTTTCTACAAATTCTTTTAGTTGAATGGGATTTTAAAAGCATAAAACAGTCCAGTGACATTCTTACTGGAAAATTCTGACTGAAATAGTAGTCAGACAGGTGCAGTCTCTTGTCCTGATTCTGTACTGACTAAACCATATTTGGCATTTAATGAGAAAAATTTCAGTATTTACATTTTATTTGAACACCAAGTCACCAATTAAGAAAAATGAATCATTACATGAATAAATTACTAAATTCACAGAAAGACTCCAATCAACATGAATTCATAACAGTCAGAAGTAGACAGAAACAATATTCCTGGGCCGACTTCATCACTTTCGGATCAAATTTTCCTCTGAATTCATAGGTGTATATGTCCACATACATATGGGTATGCGCATTCCAAATAGTTAGTCCATTACACTTTAGTTTATTACCAAGAGAAAATAAATATTCCCCCCCTTGAGTAACAGAGTTGTACTGCATTATATTAAATGCAAAGATTTATAAATACACTTAATTTACTACACCAGTTATTTCCCTTTATTTCAAATGGATAAGTTGAAGTGGTAAATGCTTAAACAATTGTAGGATTGGGACCATTTATATTAATTTGGAACAAAGGTATGAAATACATTTTTTAGTGCCCGTCTTACTCTGTCTCCATTAAACTTACAGGAGCATGTACCCATTAGATATTAGTATTTCCAGTACTGAATTACCGTATTCTCCAGTGCCATCTTCATTTCTGTACTTTTGAACAAAAACACATACACTTGTAAAACGAACTTTGGTTCATCCAACATTACAGATTTAATAGTTGTTTAAACCGGAGTCATTTTAAATCTGCATTGAAGACAGCATTATTCAGGAAATCCTAAGAATCGAAGATTCAAGTGCACAGGTTAAGGTACTGTCCCTTTGTGCAAATACGCATCCAGAGCTGAAAGGGTGCGTTTATATGTCACAGAGTATTTACAGCTGTGTCCAGCTGTACGGCTGAATCTTGAGGGTGACAGACGAGCATGGCTTCCTCTAGAAACCAAGGGATTTTTGTCGAAGTACTGCGAAGCAAGATGACGTGAGTACGAAAAGACATAGTGATTCATCAGATAAGAATGATTCTTCGCTGCGCTATGATTATTCACAGTTTTACCTGTACAGAGGAACACCAGAAAACCTTTTGGTCTAGGACATTCTCTTTCTCCAAACACTACTTCACAACCCGCAATTAAAATATTTCCACTATATCTGGTGGCGGCGAGGAGCATCAGCCTCCAGCGAAGGACCCTTCTCCTCAACACCAGCGCTTTCCCCCGTCCTCGTCCGAAACGGTTGTTTTTAAAAGCCACTCCAGTTCAGCACGTCCACCTGGAAATCCCTCGCCCCGGCAACGCTTTCCGCACCGGGTGTTCCTGTTCCTGCGACACGGCCTCTTTAAC
>NW_010391464.1:0-362 GCF_000710305.1 Buceros rhinoceros silvestris | reverse complement strand
GTGACAGCCCCCCCAGCCAGTGTCCCGGGTCAGGCACATCGCACCCGCCGGGGCGGGGGGCGGGACAGCCGCTTTCGTGGGTTCATTATAAAGCGCCTTTCTAGGTCTGCCTCCCGCGAGGCAGCGTTTTGCAGTCCTCGTCCCAACCATCCTTAGGGAAAACAGAAAAACCCAAAAAACTAAAAACCCCCAAACAACCCGAAACGTGTGGTTTTTTCAACGGTCACTTCTTCCCAAGTCGCTGGCTGCCTTCCTCAGCGCAGGCCTGAGCTGAGCGTAAACTCCGGTCTCGTTTCGCGCACCAGAAGGGGAAAAAAAAAGCAGAAAGAGAAACTCGGCCGAAGGGGTGGGGGTGAGGCAGA
>NW_010391463.1:0-11664 GCF_000710305.1 Buceros rhinoceros silvestris | reverse complement strand
CGACGGCGGGAAGCGAGGTGCAGGGCCGGGCCCGCAGATCCGGTTCGTGAGTGCGGAGCAAACGTGGTCTTCGTGTGTTTGTTGTTCGTGGGGTGTGTTACAAGTGAACCGAAGCTTCTGACTGCATCGCTGCTGAGTCAAAACACAATTTAGCATTAATGCCAATGGAACATGTGAGGATTTGGGGTTTCCAAGTCTGTATTTCCAACATTATATCTATTTGTGCTTATAGAAGCGGACAACTTTCATCAAAATGCTAATTAAAAAAAAAAATTCTTCAGCAGATCAGTGCTTTTCAGGTCACATGTTTTACCCCCTTTGTCTTGTGCATCCTGGGACAAAATTACTTCAGGGTATGGGCCTTCGGTGGCCTGTGATCTCTTCACCCTGTGAAGCAGAGCTGGCCTGTCTAGGAAACCTGTGAACTTGCACGATCATAAATACGTTCTTGGCACAGTTTAGAAGTAACTGCCATTATTTGTAGGGTTGTACAGCAATAGAGCAAGGATCCGAGGGACTCGACGTCTGGGAGACCTGGGTGAAAAATGAATATTTCACGTGATGAAACATTAAATGAGGTGAAGATGAGATGAGAGAAGAGAGTACTGATGAGAAGATGGAGGAGCTGGACAAGCCAGGTGTGACTGAGCAAATTTATTTATTTATTTATAGGAGAAGTCTGATACTGGTGTCACATAACCTTTTTGAATCCTAGCTGAAGTAACATTATCCTTTCTATCTAAATTACCTACCATTTCACCTGTAAATGAAGTTTTGATGGGTATTTATGCATTAACTACAAAGGATTTGCCTCTATAAATAACCTAATAGAACCGTAACACTGAACCTTCTCAGTGGAGACACAGCTTCTCTTTTAAAATAACCATTTGTCAGCATAGTTTATAATTATTTTCTCATCCACAAGATAAAATACTCAAGTAAGTTGACTGTTGGTCGGTTGTTTTAGGTTTTTTCCTCATTTTTAAAGTATCCATATTTAGATTACTGGGGTATGTCTACCTAGCCAATACTGATATTCTCAAGCAACTTTTAAATATAGGCAAGGCTTTAGTTTTCCGTCCTAAACTATCATTGTCTTCCTTTCCTAACTATGAAATTAGTTAAAACAGATTGTTTTGGAAAGATGAATGAACCTCTTTTTGATGAAGACAGGAATTTTAGGCTGAATTGTATGACAGTGCAATTTCTAATTGCAAACAATAATGTGAAAAAATATGTATAAAAACCAAACCCAAAACAAACAAAAAACCCACAAGGAAAACCATTGAAAGCTGAAAGCGCAGTGTTTCTTGTGGTTTCCCAAACAAATTTTTGTTATCAGTGGGTTTTTAGTTAAAAGAGTTGTTAAAAAAGAAAAAAATCTTTTACATGGAAATTGTTACAGTTCTCTTTTTGCTTTAACACTTGATAAATGTTTCTTAAGCTGTTCTAATTTAACCTATCATCTGAAATGAATTGAAATTCTGATTGAGATGTAGGTGCAAGCTGCGTGAGTTGTTTTAAAGAAAGACTTTAAAAAGTAGTGTAAGTGGGCCCAAACATTTTCCAGTCTATAACTAACATTCCCACCTTATTCCTATTCTTGAGGTGGGAAAAGTCAGGGAAATAAGTACTTCAGTAACGCACATGTTAAGAACAGCCCTTGTTTGGATCACGGTTGCCCCCACTGGGAATTGTTCCAGCCAAAATGATGACACAAACAGTTGACAGGGCTTGAAGGGCGACTCATCCATCGACAGGGAAGTGCCTGGCGGGTTTAGCTTGGTCTTGGCCTATAGCTGAGCACGGTGATTGCGTTCGGTGATCTCTGCTGGAAGAGCTTGACGCTGACTTAGACTAGTGCCACATGGTTCTGGCTGTGAACCCTGTGGCTGTCAACTCATTCAGAGGCAGAGCTGTAGCACTGTCTTTCACCATATCTCCTGCCATGAGCAGCAGTAGAATAGGTCCTGTGTGCTCCCTCGCCGGCCCTGCTGCTGCGCTGCAGCAAGCACAGTGCCCTACAGAGCCTCACATGCTCTACTGATTATCCCACACACTTAAACTTTGAGTTATAAGGGTGACCCCAGCCAGTTGGCTGAAAAAATACATTTGACATCATTGAAAATGTATGCTGCTGCTGAAGCATGGATTTTAATTTGAGGAAAATGTCGGCCATAATCTAGCGTACATTAAAAAATATATCTTTTTATTTCCATATGGGTCACGTTAAGGAAAATATTAAAAAAAAAAAAGCCAACCCCATTATACGAAGTCTCATTAAAGCAGCCTGGAAAAGTTTAGCCAATTTACAGGCTATACATCTTAATCTCCCCAAATTACAGGAACGATAGAAAAACGGGTGGTTGAGAGGGAAAGCGGGACCAGCAGAACCTGGCTGGGGGCCAAACAATGGATCAAGTAGCCCTTGCTTTCGCTTGACTGCTACCCTTTGTTATTTAAAGAAAAGAAAAGATTTTCAAGAAAGGCCTGGAAATGGCAAGGCATGGAAGGTACTTCCTTCTCTAGATGAAAACTAAGACCAATGCTTGGTTATTTTAACGTGGTGCAGTGGTCCAGCTCTCTAGTGTTGAGAGAGAGAGAGAGCTCTGAGAATTCTCGAGAGAAAATAAAGTATGTGCAATTCTGTTCTTTGTATTCTAGGGTAAAATGGAGGTAGGGGGGTAGTGTGGCATGTGATGAGAATAGGATCCATGCATTAGTGATAAACTAGAGAGTATCTTTCTTACCGTTCAAGGAGAGGAGGTAATAACTGCAGATCTTTCTGTTTGAGTGACAGTTCAGCTTTATATTCATGAAACACTGGGTTTTTTTCTTCTGTAGTTAGCAGATGGATGTTTTAAGTACCAGCTGCACCATCTTAGTGTCTGCAGGTAAGCCAAAGGTGGAATGAGTGCAGAGGTGCTAAAGACGAACTGGCCAGAGGAAGTGAGCAGTCAGATACTGAACGGCAGATAAGTAATTGCCACCACAGAATTCAGTCCTGTATGTGTGAAAAACTACGTGGTTACTGGTGCTGCACTGTGTTGCAGGGCTCTACTCCAGTGGCAAAAGAGGCTGTGCGAAGGGAGCGTGCAGAATTTGGAGGAAATCATTGTTGCCCCTTGTATTGGTGTAACAGGTCAGACACAGCAGAAAGCATTAGAAGGAGGTGAAGTTTCCTGACATAATTACTGTGGTGTCAGGACATGACATGGCTCTTAAGACCCAGCAAGAGGAGCAAACCCGATCAGCAGAAAGACGAGGCAAGAAGCTAGATCTTGAGCATTTGCAGATCAGCTTGCCCTTAGCTAAAGCCAAAGCTGGCTTCCTGTGTGCGTCTGTGAAGAGCGAGGCGGGTAGTGGGAATGGGACTGCTTGAAAGGCATTGGTGGGTCTAAAAGAAACACTTTGTTTCTGTGGTGTTTTCAGTGAGGAAGGACTTGCAACTGTGTCTTGGACCAAAAATGTATGGCAGAAATCTGTGCTGTTTTCCCGTTGTAGGTCTGATTACAGTTGACTGACCTCATCTCCTGTTTCTGTGGTAGCTAGAAAGCATGCTGGTGGCAAGCTGGCTGACTACCTAGGTAGATGGAGGTGCTAACTTGAAGTAAAGTGTCTGTGCGAGTATTAACCTCTTGTGCATTTATGTGTTTATTAGGCAATTTAAAGATGACTTGACAAAGCAGTTCTCTATTTTTGGGGGAAGATTTTACCTCACTGAATGTTCTATTTCATGCTTTTAGATCGGGTTATCTACTGCGGAGGAGGTTGCTGGAGAGAAGTGTCTTTCTGGGCTCTGGTGGGCAGTCTTGCACTGTGGCATTCCATGAGCTGGATCTTGAAATCTTCTGTTACCGCCTTCCTATTCCTCAAGCCCTCTGGCCAGGGATTGCCCCATTATCAATGTAACAACCAAAGGGAGGAGTTACACGTTTTGTGTGGCCAGCTCTGGCTTGTTTGAGGAGTTTCCTGCTGACTTGTTTGCTCGAGGAAGCTTGCAGCTTGGCAAATGGGCGGCACAGCCTGCTTTATTGTGTATTCTAGAGTGCGTTTTGCATGTGCGTATGCCGGCGTTTGCCGTGCCCTACTTACTTCTTCTTTCGCTCAGTACTTTGAAACGTTGCCCGTAGGGGCTAACGCATTTTGTGTGCCTTCACCGCAAAATTGGTCTTGCAGTACATGCATGTGGTAATGTTAACATGGGCGTGTCTTGGAGACAAGTTTATTAATACCACTAGAGATAATGGCCTTGGCAATATCTTGAAGCATCTTGCTCCATTAAATTATAGACTCTGTGGAGACGAAGAGATTAGGGAGAGCAAGGAAGATTATTTCACAAAACAAAATATCGTTGTAATTTGCTAGTCTTAAAAACTTTGTAGAATTCAGTGGGAAAAATTAGAGGCCTTAAATATGCTGAAGTGTACAGCTAGACTTGATGAATGACTAGCTCCACCTTAGCAGTTTGTGTCCAGGAATGCACAAAGCAGTAAGAGTTTGTACAGTCATTGAAAAAATATTTGGAAGTGATCAGTGGTGCATTTGGAAAGAAAAATAATTCTTGATTTTGTAGAGGTCTGCTAGGATATTAGTGCATATTTTCTCCTGTTTGATAATTTTTTCCATCTCTGTTTTTGTTCATGGTTTGTTTGCAAACAGACCATAGAACATCTCAACTACTCAGCATTAATGAATTCCTTTTATCATCTTAGAAGCAAATACTTAAAGACAGGGGCCATGACTTCTTACATGTTCCTACCATGCTTAAATACAGTGACATGGCAGTCTGGACTGGATTTAGTTGCCTGGGCGATGCTTTTCCTGTCTATAGTAATTTATTTTCAAGAGAGATTTTTTTGGGCCACTTTACCTGTTCCTTGTGTAATCCATCTTTTGACACTTTCTTTTGTTGTGGTAAATGTCTAAGATTTTCCCAACTTTTCTGCTAGATTCTCGTGACTTCTCTCCAGTTCCTCCAGCTGTTCATACTCACATTATACATCTCTGCTATGTTCTTAGTGACTGTCATTTGAACCTAGCTCTGAACACCACCTCTTAGGTAGGCTTGCAGAAATCATAGATTCCTACTCAATCTAATTTGCTTTTAATAGTTAATTTTCCTTCCCATTACCATTCCTCCAGATGTGTCTGAATATCAGACGTATACGAATGTCTGGTCAGGGTCTTCAGACAGGAGGAAAAATTGTATTTGTTTACTGAAAAGCTAATACGAGTCCTTCTGTGCTGTATTTCTCCGAGGTACCAGGAAGAGGTGTGACACTACTTATCTTCCATGTGTTTTCTTCTGGTTTAACTTTCTTTTGCTGTTTGTTTGGGACTTTTTCTTAAAAGTATTCTTAGTCAGCCTGCAGGTGAGTGCGTAGATGGTTGAGAGAGAGATGCTGGAGAATAGAGTCTCTGATATTCCCACTGAAAGACTTCAAGTCCATTCTCAGATATGGAGCTTCTGGGATGCAGCCTTCCTTCAGCAGGGTTTGACATCCAGAGTTTCTGCTATCCAGATTGGAAATGCTGATCATCTGCTGAAAACCCGCATGAGCTGGATAGCCCTTTCTCTGGTTTATGATGTTTCTAGTTGTGGCCACTTAAGGAATAATCAGGACAATGCTATCTGCACAGCCTTCAGAGATCTCAGGGGAACTGAGAAAATGGGGTGGGGACTTGAGTTGGTATTGCTTCTGGCTTTTGTAAGCGCTTTGAGCCTGCTGCTAGAATCTGCGCGTACACATTCAAAAATAACATTAAACTTTTTCAAAAAAAGGGGGATCCCTTACAGTTTATGAAATTCTTTGCCCTCTGTAGATTAGCTTTGACTCTATACCGCAGGAGGAGGGAAGTGATGGAAGAAGAAGAAAGCATGCATGCATTCATTCGAAGGTATTACATTGGTAGTTGCGTATCAGGAGGTTTGGAGGAATGGATTCAGGCCTGGGGCTTGGGAAGTGCAAGGTTTCTAGTCAGCCTGGCCATCTGCTCAATGTGTGGCATGAGGCAAATCCCTTTACTTCTCGCTTTCTGTTCTTCAAGCACCGGAATAGACATACTTTTCAAAGCAGTATCTGGTCATTCAAAGAAAACAACAGCTACCTCTAATCTACTAGTTAAATTCTTGTTTCTTTAAACTCCCCATATTCCTTTTTGGAAGACATAGGGCCTTTAAACCTCTTTGGCTCTTCTGTGGAGATCTTTTGGCCTATGTGAATCTGGGCAGAACAACTAACACCGTTAACCTTCCACGGGTGTTCTTTGTTCATGGGACAAGCGTGTAATGGAACACCTGTCTTGGAGCAGCACAGGATTGTAAGAATGCAGAGATGAGCTACACCATGGCATTTTAGTTTTTCATTTGTACTTCATTATTGTAAATGGAACCCTTTATCACAGAACATTGGTCCTTACCAGTGCACCTTGTTTGGAGCGACTGAAATCTGTCGTACTGATACTAACTTTTCCCCATATTAAACATCACAGCAAGATGTTCTGGACTACACCTATATTTGTGATTGTGTGGCTTGAATAATTGGGAAACGAAACCTGTAAAAGCTGGTGCATATATAGATGTGTATGTGCATACTATGGAAGTGGGAGTTTTGAAGTGTTAGAATTCTTTCTTCTGTGTGTTATACCAGCTACTAACTAGGGATAAATTTACTCTGCATGGAACTCTAAACACTGTTTAATGGGAATCTCAACTGTTCCCTGAGACAGAATGTTGAAACAACACTTGCTTAACATGCTGTTTGGAAGCCAAACCCATCGGAAGCCCCATGGGACAGCATTTCCCTAAGGAGGAAAGTTGAAAGATTTTGCAGCTCTCCCTCTCATGGGGGAAGGAATTTCACCAGTTCCCTAAGGCGGGCTTGTTTCTTTTCCAGTACGAATATAGGTGATATCACAACATGACTGTGCTTACGCTGATGTTGTTTTCCTCTACAGCAGAGGCACGTGTATGTTGTTTGGGCACAGCCCAGTAACACAGGCAGGAAGAAAGCAGGTAAGCATGTGTCTGTCCTTCCATCTTTACCTCTGTGGTAGAGATACCACAGGCAAAAGGCTGGTATCTCTAAAATCTGATGTAATTTGGATGTAATTTCTGCTCTGCTGCTGCTCCATGTGCCTTTGGATGGTTCACAGTCCTCGTGATCCTAGCTGTGCTGTGCTATATAGAGCACAGTGGTTGCTGATCGAGTACTACGTTTGTTGGGTGCTAGAGCACTTGGTCATCTTCTCTAGTTCTGTCTGACAAGGGTGAATCACAGTCCCTGGGCCCTTTCTCCACAAATGGATAAATTCTGAAAATTAGAGAGTTTTAAATGAGCCTGACCTTGAGAGGTCTAGAGCTATCCATCTTGGTAGATCATTTGCATTTGTGATTGTACTTCATGACTTCTATTTGGCATCACTGCTACCACTTGGAGACACGTGTGTTTAAGGGAGAGATCTGCGTTTAGCTTTTTTTGACCAATATGTTTTTTACTGGGCTGCTGGTCCATGGCCAGCTATTATTTCTAGTTAAGATAGGGACGGAAGGATTAAAAAATCTAGTTCTGAGAAATGCTGTATACTCAGTTCTTAGGAAGCCTTTTTGATACTAAAAATATGATGTGGTGGTTTCAAGAACAGAGAATTTCTGTATCGCATTTTCAGGTGTCTAAAGAACTTATCTTGTCTCTTTCACCAGTAGTCATTATTTATTAAAAATTATTAATAGGGTAAAAATTAAATTCAGAATTCTAAGTATTTTTTTGTGAACTTCTGTATGTCTTAAGCAAGTGGGTAGTTCTGAAAATTGGACTCTGTCAGTGCATCCTACATCCTTCCCTGAACCTCTCTCTTGCTGCTCTAGACTGTCAAGCGGTTTGGGGCAGAAGCTACCACTCTGTGTTTGCAGAGAGCTCAGCAACACCACCATCTCATCTTCTTCGGAGCTCTTGAATGCTTCTGCCATGTTGCTATACCACAGTTTTTGAGCAGAACATTTACCAGATTGCTGAGATACACTGCTTAGGCACAGCTTTTGTGCAGAGCAAACATGTTCTTGGGTGTTGTTCAGCTCTGAAGCAGTTGTATAGGCCTTCCACTGCACCTAAATTGGCTGGGCTTCTGGGACCAGCATTAAATGGAGACAAAAGCGCCTCTATCTGTCATATGGAACAATGGTGTAACCTTCACTAGTGCTGCAAGAAAGCAGGTAGAGAATGTCTTTGTGCTGTGCTAATGCTGGGAAGTTAGCAGAAGTCAGGCATCCAGCTCCTGAGAACTTCTGGAAAGCCAGAGGAGTGAGTTTGCTTTCTTCCCTTTTTTTCTTTTTCATCAATGTTTTAAGTTGGTTCTCTCTTCTACTCCGTTGCCCCCCTTCCCCCTCTGCTCCCTAAGCCTGCTTTTGATTTGGTTTTATTGGCTAGTGAAAGGAATCATTTACTAGTCAAGGGCCAAGCAGTGACAAAGGAATGCAGGTAAATTAGTTTCAGTTCCTATTTCTCCCCGTCTTCCTCCTTTGGAATTTGAGCTTTAGAAAATAAAGTCTTTTTACCCATACCGCCATCCCCCCCCAGCCTTTTTCTAAAAGGATTCCCCCCTTCCCCACCCCCTCCCCCGAAAGTTCTCTTTCAAGAACTTCATTTTTGTAACTAAGAAAACCCCCATTAAAGTACCTAAAATGTCAAGGTGTACAACAGAGTCAATGAAATCCAACTGAAATGCATTTAAAAAAAAAAAAAAAGCTTTTTGCATGCACCTTAAAAATGCAGAAATAAACGGCGAGTGCCATAAAGCTTGTTTTAATAAATGACTGTGTACACACTGGGAAGTTTTACATGCACATGTATCATGGTTCGAATACTAAAATATAGTTAAAGTTTAAACAATTTGCTGAAGAAAATATGCAGAAGATCTTGCAGGGGATCATTGTGGAGAAAACCTCTATGTTCAGTCTTTCATCACTCAGTATTATTGAAGTATTAAGCGCTAAAATAGTAGTAGCACTCAAACCATCCTTTCTTTTTTGCTTTTTGCTTTTTTCCCTTTGTGACTTGCTTTCAGACAAAATGCTATGAATGTATCTGGATATTTCACCAACTGTACTCTTACGTGAAAATCTTGAGAGGTTTGAGGCCTTTTTTGCTTGTAGTCCCGAATGTCTTGTCGGATTAAATAGTACAGGGCATTGTGTAGCATTAATGACAGAAACCAGTTTGCTTCTCTTTGGTAGCTATTCCTGTTAGTTATTTCCACATTCTTAACACAGAAATAAACCCATGATTTATCTTTTTTTTAACATGCTAAACAGTTGCTTATTCAATCTTTTAGTTGTCGTCTTCATTACATTTTGTGTTTGTGCCTGCACAACACAGACTTGAAATACAAAGGAGCTCAGTTATTCCTGAACAACAGTGAGGTTTTGGACATTAGCTGGAAGAAGCCAGGAAATGTAAGTTAAGTTTGATATTCCCTGCTTGCCTCACGCTATTGTCAGTACATTTTGTGAGGGAAAAGCACACTGATGAGAGAAGTAAGAACACGTCAGTCCTAACACTGCGTTTCCTGGCTTTTGTTGGTTTGTGTCACAACCTTAAAAAAAAGTCTTTAATTTCTTCAAAAAGGGGGCACATCTACTTTCTAGAATGTTGTGATATATACAAACATAATTTATCTATTTAGCCAGAACTATTGGAACTATTGGAGAAGTAGAATCTGATTTTGAGAAGAATTTCTTAGGAAAATCTCTTCTTGTATTTCCCAGCCGTGTTTCAAGTAAAGCTACTTCAGTTTGTAATTCCTTACCAGTAATTAAATGACTGGAGACTGAAGAATCCCTCCTTCCAATGGAGCAGTATCCTTCACTCAGACACAGGCTTAATGTGTTCTTTAGAAACAATTTTTTGGGTTCAGTGTTTCAGGCTGCTTCTACTCAGTTTAGCGCCACTAGCCAGTTTCTTGTCTGCTGGCAGGTTTCATAAGTACCGAACCAGCTGGGAAGCCGTGCGGTGAGGTGGTGCGAGCGAGTGAAGCTGGTCACAATAACATCTGTTGTCTCCTCACTGGAACACTGGTTAGGTTAGCTCCAGATGCTGTTGTAGTTGGTTGGAAGATGTGTGTACAAAATGGAGATCTTAGTTGTGTAAGAGCTGAAGGACAGGATGCTTTTTCCGTGCTTGGTGTGAAAAAAGATCGTAGGTTGCCACTTGAAGACAATTAATGTGTGTGTGCGTGCGTACCTACGTGATTGACAAGCTGCCGTAGCTTTTACCTGTCATAGTTGGTGGTGGTGATATGTGTGATTTTTGTCCACAGAATTTGAAATACTTTCACACATGTCTGTCTGCATTTTTAACTTCTCAGCAAACGAGGGAGACAGCTCCGTTGATTTGATGTTAATCCTTGTTTAAAGTTCTACAGACTTCAGAGCATTACTGTAAGCGCAAGCTGGTGTTCCGCACTGAGCTGTCCTACAGAGCAGGATACTACTGAGCACACTCGATACTTGCCCAGGTTCTTATTCCAAGGCATTGTTGTTGTTATTACACACATGAGTTTGGTACACAAGCTTTTTGAAATGCCAAACTTAAAATTTTAGATTTATATAATGCACTTTTCAGTTTTCTGCAAGTATATGCGGCAGAGAAAAAAATTATCAGAAACAGAAAAATCACATAAAATATCTGAGTGACTTAAGAATTCTTGAGTTTATAATTCTCTTAACCATTGAAAATAAATGTATGTGTGCTGATAATCTAAAACTGAAAGTTGTGTTGCCTGCTGCAGTGAACTTCTATCCAGTTTCACCCGAAAGAGTAGGTTGGGAAGGGTTTACACAGTATTAAGAGAAACAGGGAAGGCAGTAATTGTTAAATTGTGTAACAACAAAAATTGTGGGATATATTGGCCCAAGCTTGTAATTAATTATACATCTTAAAATGATAAATATTATAGAGAAGTTTCTGCCTCTATAAAATTTTGATCATATAAATCACTTGGGATCAACAGATCTTCATGTCTCAAAAATATCATGATTAGTTTCTGGTTTGCAAGTCCCCAGGGTATTTTGCATAGTGAATTATGTCTTAATGAAGCAATAAAATGGATCCTTGTAGTCTACTACAGTTTAGATGTGTTTATTATGCAAACAGGTAACTAAATTTCAGGACTTTGACATAAACCTGCGATCGTCCTGTACTAAAAGCTCGGATCAGCATGTGACAACCGGTTTTTACTCAATACAATTTTTTTAAATGATTCTATATAAATATGATAGGCTTTTTTTACGTGGTGCACCTCTCTCTGCTTGAATATGATACCGCTAAGCGTAAGAGTTTAAAGAAAGGCTGGGAAGCCGGTCGTAATGGTGGTTAAAGCGTCAGGAAAAGCCCGAGTGTGCGTCCATGAAGGCGTTCCACCTCCCGGGCTGCTCCCCGGGCGGGCGATCCCGACGCGCCGGCGATGAAGCTCTTTTGGACCGTAGCTTTTAGCCCGCAGCTGCCGTTGGGCTTCAGGGTAGAAAGCGGAAGAGTGTTTTCAAGGGTTTGGGATGGCCGGGGGTCGTTCCCGCAGGATTCCCAGCCCGGGCCCCGGGGTCGGGATGTCCGGTCCCGTCCCGTCGCATCAGGCCCGGAGCTGCGGGAGTGGCCGGGCGGGCCGCCA
>NW_010391462.1:649-1047 GCF_000710305.1 Buceros rhinoceros silvestris | reverse complement strand
GCCGCCGGGCCCCCCCCTCTTCCAGGCTTTTCCAGTAATCTGGGCCATCCCTCCGTGACAAGTCACTCTCACCCATAACCGAGGGGATTGTGTGGGGTGCCCCATCTCGTCTGCAGGGCAGAAATGGGGAGGGGGGCACTGTGGAGCAGGGAGCAGGGAGCTCTCACCTGCCCAGCAGACCCATTGCACAGTGCTGGCTCTCAGCGTTGAGGAGTCTCTCCCAGCCATGCCTGCATTTGACTGTGAACACTTCGTCCTCGTAGCCCAGATGGCAGAGCAGCGCCTGCAGAGTCTCCGCTGCATATCTGTGAGCAGAGCAAAGCCCAGATCTGGTAAAGCTGGGAGCCCTGGCCCCAGCCCCGGGGCCATGGCAGGGACGGGGGGACTGGGAAGGAGCA
>NW_010391462.1:0-330 GCF_000710305.1 Buceros rhinoceros silvestris | reverse complement strand
CGCCGGCCGGGCCTCCCCAAAACGCTGCCCCTAACCCCAGCGTCCAGCCCAGCACGTGGGGCAGAGAGATGCAGCGGTGGGGGAGGATGGAGAGCTGCCGGGAGCGGTGGCCCTGGGGTGAGCAAAGGCCTGCTCCAGAAACTCACGGCCAGGGGAAAGATGTCCAAGGTGTTCCCATCACTGGTGCTGGTGCTGTGCAGCGGCCAGTCCTTCATCACCTGCAGCAGCTCCAGCAGCACCTCCTGGGCTCTGCTGCCTGAACAACTGAAGCGACTGGGTGATCATGGACTGCTGAAGTTGTATGAGAAATGCATGGAACCAAACTGTTTG
>NW_010391461.1:0-18566 GCF_000710305.1 Buceros rhinoceros silvestris | reverse complement strand
TAAGTTCGGAAAGATTTATTTAAGATTTCAGGAGGAAGGTCTCATGGAGAGCAGACGGTTAGAGGTGGTCGGGACTGCATTTCAGCGCGGCGTCCGGCAGTGTGAGCGGTGGGGGTGGGGGGAGGCGGTCAGCCTGATCCCAGAGAAGCGTTTAGAAATCGGGAGCTGTGGGTGAGTCTGCCCCAGATTTTTCAACCTGAGGGGCAGATTATTTGCACAGTGATGTCGACACTTACTAGTAGTGATTTTTTTTTTTTAATGTTTCTTGTTTTAAGTTGTACGGGGGGAGGAGGGGCGTGGGGAGAAAGATGCACAGGGGGGGAGGCGGTCAGCCTGATCCCAGAGAAGCGTTTAGAAATCGGGAGCTGTGGGTGAGTCTGCCCCAGATTTTTCAACCTGAGGGGCAGATTATTTGCACAGTGATGTCGACACTTACTAGTAGTGATTTTTTTTTTTTAATGTTTCTTGTTTTAAGTTGTACGGGGGGAGGAGGGGCGTGGGGAGAAAGATGCACAGTGACAAAATTTCGGAGGCTTTTTTCGTGTCAACTTAAAATCCCCATTGCAGAAATCCTTAAATATCTATTACATACAGCATTATTAAATTAGTAATTTCAGGTGCTGAGGCTTTCTTCTCAAGATCTGTTCAAAAGGAACCGGTGATAATACCTTATGCCTTGTCTTAAACCATTCTCATTCTGAGAATGTGTTTGCACTGGTATCTGGCTTAACAGTGTTTGAGGGGTGAGTAGCTGGGTGAATATTCAAATGATGTCCCTTAGGACCTGGAAGTGAACTCCTAAGCCAAATGTACGGGTTGTCAGCAACTGGCAATCTTGACTTGCTGGGGGATGATGTAGAGTATTCCTTTGGAAAACCACTGCCTGTCCAGAGGCTGCTGCATCTTTTAAACACTTGAGTCCTAATGGATTTGAGTTGAAATAGCAGTTTTGGGTGTTTGAAAAGACCTTGGCTAGGTAATTTGCCAACTCCTTGGTTCATCAAACAGTGTATTCAGAAGGTGGTAGCTGTAGCTATAGCCAATTTTATTTTCCTGTTTGTTTGGAGCTTTTCAAGGATTTGTTCCAAACACCACAAATCATGAATTCCTACAGAAGTAAACTTGGGTATCTTTAAACTATTGGCTCTTTTGGCAGGAATAGCTTCCAATGTACTAGGACTTTAATACTTACGGCATAATGAATGGAAACTCTCTTGGTGTCAGTGGAAAAAGTGGTTACTGAATTCAGTGAGGAGAAAAACTCGTACACTTCAATATGAAATTTTTGGTCTGGAACAATATCATTGGGTTGTTTGGTGTATTGCTGCTCTTTCTCTTCATTATGGTGACCCACCAGGTTAGGTTATCTGAAGAAAACAGGGATCCTGTGTTGTATACAGACACTTGCAGGCTTTCCCAATCAATGTTGCTATCTCAGTGCTGAATTGCTACATTACTGGTTCAGTTCATTCAAATTAAAATGCTGCTTGCCATGCGGGTAACTAAAATGATACAAGTCAAAACTAATTTTAAAGTGGATTGTGCTGTATTCTGTGTCTGTACATATACAGTGACTCACTGTTGCATGTTAAGCAGATGTGTTTGGGAACTTAAAGCAGAAGGCAGACTAGTGTCACATTAGCGTTGGGTAAACTGGGTACTGGTTTCTTGCAAAGTTGTGTTGCATACAGGTAATGATATAAGCAAAGGATTCCCATTTGGTAGTATACAGTCAGAGAACAATCTGAGTGAGTTGAGAACAGAGTCAGAGAACAATGTGAGTGGTCCTCCAGTTAAAATGATCTGCAGTTTAATGTTAGAATCTCATTTAGAAAGTGACTCTTTCATGGACCACAATATAGAGAACTACTGTCAGCTGTTAAAAATGAGAACCTCTAACCCATGTTGTGGAAGTTTAACAGGAAGCTGAGAGGCTTCTACATGTCCTGCAGCTTAGCCATGAAGGTCTAGTAATTACTTTTTTTTTTTAGTTTATTCAGAAAAGAACAATGTGATAAACTGGTGACATTCTTAATGCGAAGATATTAATAAGGAAGAAATGTAGGTTGGATCTGCTGAAGCCATCTCAAAAATGGATGCTTTGGAAGAACTAACTGTGTCAACCTTTAAAGATTTTAGAGCTGGGAACTCAATATTAACTGACAAGTTCAAAATGGACTTGGCAAAGCAATCAATAATGTGCCATAGGAAGCAAGTCTCCCTTGACTTAAGGGTGGACAAGATAACCTAAAGTATCTTCTAACTCAAATTTCTTCCATTAAGGTAGACTAAATATTAATGGCACTGAGCATTCTTTACTGCTGAAATGTGACCTCAGTGATATCTTTCAGTGTTTGAACTGTTTATTTTAATATATATATTCCCTTTTTAAAGGGAAAATAACACTAGTGCAGTGAGGATGTGCATTTTGCTCAGAGCTGAAGTTGAGTTTCAGTCAGCAAAATTTAATCTAATGCAGAATAATGAACAGCCATGATTAGCCCAGGGCATTTAAATGTAAATATCTTTTGAGAAATAAGGAGGACTACTTGAATCTATAGCAGATTTTGTTATAGAAATGCATGCTCACTTTTCTCCAAAAGAATCAATAAAATTGCGATAATATTCTTAAATTTGTACTCGTTAGTATTCGCAACTTGTCTTAAAATGCTTAATAATATTAAAACTTGTTAAAAGCTGCTGTTCAGGAGATAACGATCTTTGTAGAGTATTTTAATTAAAAATTAGATAAAAATCTAAGGGTTACGGTATTGCGTCTAAAAAGCTAAGATTAGCTCTGCCTACTGGCTTGCTACAGTGTGTGCAACAGTCTCAAGTAGGCTTTTTTATTATTTAAACCTGTTGAATTTTCTCTTGAAGGCATCATTTTTATTTTTCTTTACTAAGTTAACTTCTTGAAGAACAAAGAGGGCAGTGGTCATCAGGTGATACTGTTGCCTGTTCGAAAAAGAGAAGTGAACCTATGAAGATTTATGTAGAGGATGGTTATTTCTCACAAGCACTAAGAATTACTGATCTTATTGAAAATGGCTTGTAATTAGATTTCTTCACTTTTAAATAACTGTCACTCATGTTAGTTTTCCCCTAACTTTGGCTTCACATAGTTGAAAAGACTGTCTTTTCTAGTTGCCCAGCAGAGTGATAAAAAAACCTAGGAAGGAAGGATTTTGTTTTTGTTCTTGAAGACCCAAACTGAAGATGCGTTCAGCATCTCTGAAGCAGGGTGGATGCATACAGAAGATGGAAGCAATGATAACAAGCAGTATAGAAAGAGGATTTCTGGGAGGTAACATGTACAGTGAAATCAACAGGCAAAATATTAGACTAACCCATTTTGGAACAGTTGCACCTTTCCACACTGAATGTAATTTCAACACAAGTACACGGTATCATCCAGTTTGTCTTTTATTTCCAAATTATCAGGCTTTTGAATACAGTTTACCACTTTCTAGTTTTCGTGACAAGTTTCATTTGATACGAGCCGTAAATTTGAGTGATCTGCCTGTTCAGGCTATTCATATTCCAGTAAACATTACGAAAGTGATTTCTGCTGCCACTTGCAAGTCTTTTTCTAACTGACGGTTGACAGCAGGAGGTGTTATTAGTTTAATTTAGGTGAATTGCGAAGTAGGCATGAGGCTTTCTTAGTTGGTATTTTCTTTTCTGGTGGGAAAAGAAATGTAAAGAAAATGTATGAGGCATTTGAAAGGACAATACAAAACAAAAGCCAGAAATAGCTCTGAAAATGAATCCAAACTCTTGCGTCTAGTAAGAGATAAAATGTAACGTACTGTTACGAGACAGACAAATAACATCTGCTTTGCCTTTAGAGGGGAATGGACTGAGGAAGAGGGTATACCCTTCCCTTATTGCAGTTTGCAACTGTACTGTGCAGTTAAGGAATTAATAAATGCATTTTGAGGATGAGAGAGTTGATGAGCTGGCCACGAAGTCTGCCTGGTTTTGCCGCCTCAAACATGACCAATCTCAGCACTAAGGGCTAGTGTTGGCTTGTGGCTGGCTATTTTCTGATAGTGCTTTGGAGGAGAGAGCTAGGTAAGCTCCTGCAGAGTCTTCCGCTTACAGCGAACTTCAGTGGTCTGCATGTCTCAGTTATATGAACACTCCTTATGAGCTGGATGCTGTGTTAATTCCCAGTGAGCACAGGAAACACCGTATTCTTAAAACACACTTCTGCAGAGCCTATCACTTGTAATCTGCTACCCTGACTTGTACCCTTATATTCACAGAAAGATAAGGTGGCAGCAGGGAACACAACACTATTAGGTTCTGACCACTTGGTGTACAGTGTCTGGTCTACGAAGAGGAGGCCTGGGATGTACCGTATTCTGCGTAGTCACTAGTGGCAAACTCCATCTCAAGGCAGAAAAGGTGATTCCACCACTCTTGCTTTACGCAACTAACTTCCTGGGATTCAACCCAAGGTTCACAGTCATGTGCTCTTTTTGCTTGTCTTATGTCTTCACTTGAACTCAAACTTTGGTATTGGTTTTAAGATTTTTTTAATCCAAGATGATCTTAATCACCTTTACAATACAAGCACCATTGGAAGAAGAATCAAGTGCTCTTGATGTGCCTTTACATGGAGATCACACAACTCTACTTGTTATTCCTCAAGTGGCTGGTGGCTTGTCCACGTGGCTTTTCTAGGATTGCTTCTGTGTCTATGTGGATGCAAGGATGTGTTGCTTGCGGTGTGTACTCTGGCTTCCTGAACTGCATTTCTATTGACATCAAGATGTCTTGAGTCTTACATGATGACAGATTTCTTAAATATATATATATAAAAATGTATTTCTGCATGATAGAATAAACTTCATCTGTGAATCAGATCAGAATATCTATCTGGATTTAAAACAAAAACCAACTGATAGCTCCATAAGGTGAAAGGAGGAAGAAGAGACATTACAGCTGTGTTTGATAGAGTTTTTCACCACAGAAAGAAATAGCCGTAGTCCTATGCTGTTTGTTGAAATAAGAAGCTTAGGCACTGGCAGTAAAGAAGTCTTGTAGCTACTGCAGACTTTTTTTAGGAATACTTGTAGAATAATATAGAAACTTAAGAGGATGGCGACCGTGACTCTCCAATGCTTGGAAAATATTTGATTTTGTGTGGTTGGTATTGCAAGAGACGAGAGTCTTTTAAGTCCTGATCAAAAGACTTGAAGTTTGATTGCTTTTTTTTTAATATTCCAAAGTTATAAGACACTTTTATTGTGGCTTACTGAAGCTGCTGTGTTGATCAGCATAAACTAAGAGACTGTGAGGACGGTGTGACAGTTTCATTTGTAACTGCCTATTTTGGTTGTCACCGTGAGCGGAAAGTTTCATGGAGTGGTAGCTACTTTCATTTCCACCCTGTCCTGGGCTACTCAATAACTGCCCCCCTCCTCTGTGCCAACTCTGCTCCTTTGCATCAATTTGCCATACCAGTAGATGATTTGTGTTACACAATGCTTGTGCACAGGCTGGACTCCCCAAGGCGAGAGGTGAGGCTCACACAAGGGAAGCAGCACCAGTCTTTGGATTGGTGGTATGGGGATGTTCCTCCTTGCATGGTCCTCGCATGAAACCATTCCCTAGACAGTATTAACCCTTTCATGTAGAAGACCTTGAAGTTATTGTTCTATCAACAGATTGAAGAGTGGTTAGAGTGCCAGCCTTCAACTAATGGCTTTCCAGAAAAGATTATTTGGATCTGTTCATAAAGATCTTGGCAGTACGTAAAATATTTTAAAAATGCTAGAACACATTAGCTATTGCCTAGGTGGTTTCTGATACTTCAGTGGAGGAAATGAAAAAGTGCTTGTTGTGCTATGTGTCCAGACTTGTTTTCTGAGGTTTTTACATGGATAAGACTGAAGAGATAAGAGATAACAAGAAAAGAGCAGAAAGGATGACAGGTATGGTTAGCCCTTATATTACCTGAGAAAGGGTGCTATTTTTGAACCTGTCCTGGCTATTTAGATATAGTAGAGAGACCAAAGCAGAATTTTAATATGCATATTGAGCAGGAGGTTTTTTCACTTCCATCTAGGTGCTACTGTGATCACTGTTGATATTGCACTCGAAATTGCTTTATGTTGCTTTGGTCTGCCAATTTTTCTTCACTTGGGAATGAAGGCTATGGAATACAATGCAAATCGATACTTAATTTCCAGGCTGCTATGTCTAGCAGCCTCACTCCGGTGAGGTGGTATGAGACATGAAATGGTTTAAACTGGCTGGCAGGATCTGTGCCAGATGGCTTTCAAATATACGTAGTTGAGACTGACAGCTGGGGAGGGCAGGGAAGGTGCTCTACCACTGTTAGTAAAACTGCTTTGTTAATGGCTCAAATAATTTCAGCTTCTGTTCACCTACTTCAGCTCTGAAATCCATGTACTTAAGTGACAGTGATTTTCACATTCTGCGATAAGCTTTCACTTTACATTGTGAAATGCTGTAACATCTTCACAAAATCTGATTTGGTAATTACGTAGATCTGCCTGTGGTGACTGCAGATCTAGGGTTTTGTTTCTAAAATGGAACTGTATTTCTAAAGTGAGTTGAAAGATTTGGTAATAAAGCAACATTATCTAGGATTTGAGAAAAACAGTCTCGTCCTTTTGGTTTTTTTATTTTTCTTTTGCACATTAGTTTGTTTCTGTTAGTGGAGGCTCTCGCAGTGGAGCTGTCCTTCAGATGGAGACGGTGAAAGATCTTTAGTACAAACACGCACTTCCAAAAATGAAATACCAGCATTTAAAGCAGTGGCACATACTAAGGCTGTCATCTGTTTGTGACTGAACAATTCATATGTGTCTGTCTTTTCTTCCTTTTTGATCCTGGCATCGCTGGGCACTGGACAGCAGCACCTCAAAGCGTATTTCCAAAACCCTTCAGAAAAGGTCATCCTGGTTATGCAAAGTCTGACACCTTAAAGCTGTGGTGTGAACTTAAGCTACCTCAAAGCCCAGGAAATCAGTTTACCACATGGGAAAATACAAGGTCTGGATGCTTGAGTGGAGTACTTTATTTTTTTGGGGGAGGATACCGTTACTAATATCCCAGATATTACTAACATTTTTGGTAAGTGGACTACTCACACCAAAACTGAAAAGGTGAATTTTTACAGGTTTGAAGCTTTATATTCTCATTCTATTGTCAAATATAAGGCTAGAGAAATGAATATGGAGAATAAAGCCACAGGCAAAATGCTTTGAACTGGACAAAGTAAATATATATTACTCTGAGGCAGTGATCATAAAACAGGCCTGTTTCAAGCTCCTGATGGGAGTTGCTAAAGACCCATCCTGACCAGTACTGAGCTGGCAAAGTAAAAACACTGCTGAAGGGCTTTCCTCTTTGCTCTGACAGTTGGGAGTAGCTGGAAATGGTGATACATGTCCAGTGCTGGGTTGTGGTGGTAGGGCTGTGGGTGGTCCAGATCCCTGGTGGTGAGGGTGAACAGGAAAGCTGGGGCTGCCTGGTGCCCTGTAGTGGGACAGGAGGAGGAGGTCTGTAGGAAAGGTCTCAGACACACTGCTGAGTCAGCAGCAGAGTCCTGTGCTGCAAGGACTAGCCCACGCTGGGCTGCATTAGCAAGAGCATGGCCAGCAGGTATTTGCCCTCCATTGTGCTCATGAGACTGCATCCAAAATAGTGTGCTGTTTTGTACCTCTCCTGACAGAGGCCAGCAGAGGGTCACAGTTAGGGACCGTCCTGTGGTGTGTGGGGAGAAGTTGAGTGAGGTGGCTTTGCTTGATTTGGAAGGGAGAAGGCTAAGGAGGAACCCCAGTGACAGTTTTCAGTGGAGCCTCACAGAGCAGGTGCAGCCAGACTCTTCTTTTTCCCAGGATGAACACAGAGGTGAGGAAAAGAACTTCCAAGATTGACGTGAGCTGGTGAGAGCTGTGCTGTGCTGGAAGGGGGCAATCCCCGTCATCCATGTGACCTTCAGGAGGAACTGCTGGCATTGCCTTGTCACCAGTTCTCATCTAGGGCTGTCCCCTGACCTTGAGGAGTCAGTGCTGGTGCAGGACTCTACCTTCTGGCAGTAGCGTAGGCTTGGATATTCCTAAACTAACTGTGAAACCACATCCTTCCTTTTGCATGTGCCTGCTCTGACATGGTAGTGCAACTGCTTGATATGTGAGTTCAGCCGAGCCGACTGTGCTTAACTTTAGCAGAGCAATCCTGGCCACTTACATAAGCATCTTAAAAAATTGAAACTAGTCACTGTGGGGCTCTTCTGTTGTTGAAGAGACACAAATGCATCTAAGATGAGATTCATGTGACTATTTTAGGTCGTGTCCTAGGTGGCTAAGTTTAATCTTTCAGGAGAAAAGTTATAATTTATCCATTGCCTGATTAAAAAAAAAAAAAAAGCCTGAAGTGCCTACCTTAGATGTAAGTGTGACCGTTTGGTCAGGTGAATCTCGCATGTGATGGGAGGAATGTAAACTTTTAACCTGTGGAATGCAAACAGGCTTCAGAACTTCAGATTGGACCTCCAGGTGGTGAGAGGAGAAGGGGGATGGGGAAGATCACAACTTCAGCGTTGGTTTCTAAAAATGCTCTCGCATCTGCTGCATGCTGTCTGTTACTAATTACTGAAGCACTAAATCTTGGGGAGTGATTAATACTGGAATCAGTAATTGTTCAGCTGCGTACTAAATGTAAGGTCTTCAGCTTTTCAGGTTAAAAACTGAGAGAACAACAAACCTCCACAGATCTGTAAAGGCAGCTATGGTAATTTTACAGTGTAAAGTTCTGTGGAATTTGCTACAGAAACTTATCCAAGAGGAAAAGTGCTTCAAACATACTCATGCTTCAAGGGGCTTTTCAGTGCTTCCCACCACCCTACCTATTCCATATAAATGGATCACATGTTTTAACTTGCTTTTTATAGGCCTAATGTCTGTCTCTCAAATGTGAAGGGTATATAATATAAGGGTATATATAAACAGAATTATTTAGGAGTTTAATGAGGCTCCAGTTGCAGGATGAATTAAGAGTTGTAGTATTGTACTCAAATTGCTGTGTGCATTTTTGGTATTCACCTGGCTTGTACCACTCGTTTATGACTTTAGTTATAAATTTAGTCATGTCTTTTCAAAATGGCATCTTTCCTGCAAGTGTAGTTTCACATTTGCTTGACTCAAGCAGGTTCAGCGTAGTTCTGTGCCCTGTTTTGAGTTGGCACTGGTATTGGATTATCTGTATATTGAGTCTTGTTAGATAACCGAACATGTCTGGAAAACAGCATTTTTCCTATCCGGATCAACTTCTCACATATCTGCAGAAAGTTCACTGTTGTCACAAGAGATAGCAGTAACTTGGGTAAGGGCAGAATGGTCAGAATGTCTGGGATGCATCCTGATACTCGGGCGTCACCATGTTTGTCACAGAAGAGGTAGGGTTTTCCCTGTGGGGGTTGGCCTACATAAAGCATACTGAGCAGCCTGGCCAGAGTCCTGGGAATTGACCAGGTACAGCATGGAAATAGGAACGCTGCTGGTGCCCTGAGTTTCAACAGTAACCTCTGTAAGGTGGGAACCAGTTTGTCCCATGTTGATTTATTCATTTAATGAATCTACTATGTGAAAATGAAGCCGAGAAGCTAACATCCTACTTTCCTGTAGGAAGTGGAGAGCAGAAGCAGCCATCCAACTTGCCAAAAGGGCTGTTCTTTTATTTTCAAAACTTGAAACAAGTGAAGGCTAAATTCCATAGCTACAGGCACATTCTTCTTCTTGGGTATGTAGAAATCCAAATCTAATGATTTGACCTGTCAAAGCTTTTTAAAGTTCATGTGAAGTTTAAGATGATGGAAATTTATCTTTAGTTTGGGAGGAGGAGAGTGTTTGCTTCACTTCTAGGGGGAAATTTGAGTCTTAAGGAGCTCATCACATTTGTGACTTTTTCATATACAAACTTTTAAATAGTGAAACTTAGAAATAGCCATCCAGTAAAATAGTTTGATAAATGCTTAAGATTGACAAGAATTTTGTATTAGCTTAGCCTCTTACCAACAAGTTTGGAAATACTGACTTTATTTAAAAAAAAAAATAATAATGTCAAACTTTTGCAGTCTAAATAAACAAGGAGCATCTCTTTGTGGAGTTTTTGCCAGGAAGGTATGTTATCTCACATTGGCCTAGAGCTTGGTGTTCATCTCCATAAGATGGCAAAAAGCTATCAGTCTGTCTGCTTAAAGCCTGTTCCTCTTTCAGACTGTTTCCACAGCCACCACTGTGTCAACACTGTTCAGCCGTAATTGCCAACTCCAAAGCAGGCTGATCAATGGAAACGCTAAATAAAGCAGCAGACCTCTTGTCTCAGAGGATGTGTAAAACCAGATTTGCCAGTAGGTCCGTGCCTCTGTGAATGCCGGCAGAAAGGTTAGCTGTTTGTACCTTCTAGTCCACTGCACTGTACTGTACTTTCCTGGCTCCTTTGTTAGTGGGTCATCTTAAACTTTTGAGTTTCCCAAATTTTCTTCCAGGTGAAGCTGTTTAAGACATGAACAACAAAAAGGATTTAGCTTTTCTGAAACTGAGAAACAACAGAATCCGTAGGAATAAAACCTGTTGACTAGGCTGAACTGTAGCAATGTAATGTTTGAGGCTGGGGTTTCTTTTGACATGTGAAGCATCAGGTTTATGGTACTTGTTAGTACTGTTAGAGTTGATCATACTGGTTTTGTCAGATACGAGACTTTGAGATGTGACTGCTGCTTGGGGATCACACCAACTCTACTAGCCATGGACTTAGACGTCTGTCAAAGCCTGGGGAAGTTCTTGGCTTGCTTTAACTGCATTAGGTTTGCAGGCACAGCTCTTTTAGTGCTTTCTTACAAGGTGAGTATCTTTTCCACAGCTGATAAGTAAAACGATGTCTGTACTCCCTCTGCTGGATCTGAAAAATAGCTTTCATGAGCTTAAATAGTCAAGTAGCACCTCTTATAATTACGCCTGTGTGAAATTCTGAGTTAAAAACAGTTTAATGAATGGAAGAGGGATTTTCCTGAAAAATAGGTCAACAAATAGTTACTGAAAGCTAATCAGGTGTCTCAGATGCTATCTCCTGCGATAATGGTAAACACTGGTGTTGTATATACCTTTGTAATTGTAGTCTGGTCTGTTTTTATGTATCAATAATTGGATGTGGCTATCCAAATTAAGATACCAAATACCTTGTACATCTAGTCATACATCTGAGCCCTATTTTTATAGGTATTGTGTGCTCTTTGTACATAGAGGTATGATAGCTGAAAGCTTCCCATGGGGGAAGAGAACTTCTATCCTTCCATAGATTACAATGCTCTGTACGTTTATTTGCTTATTCTGAGACTACTGGTTTCTTCCTATGTAAAGGGACGTCTGATATAAAAATTTTCAGCCAGAATGGAAGAAGTTCAGGCCTTGAATGGGGTCTTGGTATAGATAGATGCTATGTCCATAATCAAAACAGTTGTTCTTGGAAGTCAACAGACATTTTTACATGCCAAAGTGTTCATTCCAGATTTTTTTTTCTAATACTATTACTCTGTCATACTATTATTCTACTTAGTAGAGATGGTTTAACAGTTTCAGATAACTGAGAGAATAACCTACACTACTGCTGTATTAGTCAGTAGGTGATGTGAAGTTGGATAAGTGGAATAATAAGCCAGACTGCCTTTTTAGCATTTGTTAGTTCAGGATATCTCTGAGCCTTTTGATGTGGAGAGCCTGGCTTCTGGTTGCGAAGCCTGAGGATTTTCTCTGGCTTTTCATACCCACAAAGTGCATTTCCTAGAAAGCGCAGTCTTTTGTCCAGTCATTTGCTTGTATAATTCTTGGCTGTCAAATGGTTTGGAATGGTGAGATTATTGTGCAAACCTGGTATAAGAATACAGTGAAGCCAAACACTCTGTGGTTCTTCCAGTTAAACTTCTCTTCGGGTATACCTGTGGCTGCCTGCACATGTCTCCTGGCATTGATATACTGAGAAGGGACTGCTTAGCAGTATAAAAATGGGTAGTTGCCCAGGCATTCATGTGAAAGTTAGAATAAAGTCTCTATCTTACACTGAGTGTGTTCTCCCTCTCTTTGGGCATGCTGTTGTGAAGTAAGTTCTTGAAGTTTAGCTCTATGACATGGGTATCCCCCTACTTATGATCAGAATTTAGAGTTTTACTGCCATGCTCAATAATTTTTGGTTTAATGTTCAGAGTTGTATTTTATTAGTGTTCATGTTAGTTGACAAGCAAATAAACTTGGAGACCTGCATAATACAGGCTATAAAATTTAGCTTAGCAATGCCTGCCTTGAACGCAGATCTTGTTAAGCAAGAGCAGCTGAGGATTCTCCGTACACAGGAAAATGCTTCCATTTTCTAGGAAAGCCTAGTGTGTTTTAGAAACTTCCCAAGTTAAGGATTCAGAGATTCCTGATCTTAAAATAGCTTAAAATAATAAAGTAGCTTGAAATAGCTTGGTTTAGGCTTTCTTTAAGCAGTTTTGCTGTGAGGCAAAAATACTTCAAAATTTTTGCTCAGTGAAAAATACTTTTTGACAGCTAATGGCTTATTTTAATAATAATTGCTCAACAACAAAGTGGTGTTTTAGTAAGTACCTACTTTATAAGTTTTAAGGAAGAAAGGTGATTCGAAAGCTGTTTAGTCTTAACAATGTGCTTAAAGCATCATGCCTCAAACTAGATTGTGGTTTTGACAGACAGCTGTATACCTGCCTAAAATTGTTTGTTCCCTTATGTTTAGTTTGATTCCGCATTCTGACTGTATACTGTTTGATCATATTGCTGAGTTCCTAATTAGATAACTGCTCTAAACTGTGTTCAAATACCAACAAAATAAGATATTCCACCATCCCCACCGAAAAAGAACATCCAGAAAACCCACCCAACCACAACCCCAGTTTCATGCTGTTTGAGTTAGAGGGAAAGATTTCAGTAGGAATGGATACATATGCAAAAGTCTGACTCCTTGTATTGGGTTTGTGTGTTGGTATAAATTTGTGTCTACTTTAAAGCATCCCGTTCCTCCAGAAAAGGAAGAAACAGAAAACAAAATTGTAAAATATTAGAAGTAGAATCAAACTAAGAAATTAACTAAACCTAGGTGAGAGACCACAGTAGAACTTGGCTGTCAACCTGCTTAACACAGTGAATACACTTGTACAGTTAAATGAACCAAATTCGTAACATAATTTTTAAACGAGGTGTCTGGTTATTTTTCACTGTGTAGGACTCCTCAGTAAGAAGTTTCACTTCTTCCTAACTAGTGTTTGGTACCCTGCCTAGAGAGGACTTAGGGATTCTGAAAGTGTGAAAAACAAGTCTGCCGCTTGTTACTAGCAGACTGCAAATTTGCAGCAGTATTTTCTAAGTCTTGTCTCCCTCAGGTAGGGCTTTTGGAAATGCTACTAAAGTCATCCTTAACTATAAAATTTCCAATGGCTTCTTCCTGTACTTCTCTTGACTAACTGAAATAAGTAATTCTTAATGGGACTGAAATAATAAGCAGGTTTTTGGAGAACAATCCTAGCACAGCAGCTTGCTAATGGTCTACTTTCTCTTCTCCATGGAAATGGAGACAGACTGCTATGTGTCCTTCAAGCTAAAGAGTCTAATCAAAGTGCTGAGAAACCAGGTGTTGGTATCGTGGGAGGAACACAGGGATACAGGAGGCTGCTTAGGAAATTGTGGAGCACTAGGAGGCAGAGGGGTGAAACTTCTATGCATCTTCCAAAGTTACCTGTAGAAAGATGGAGTCCCTAACTGTGGGAGTTTTGATAATTCCTGCTATCTTTTGTTTCATGGTGATATGAGATTAATGTTATCTTAAAGGTAACAGCAACATTGTTCTATGATGAAGATGCTCCCAGCATTAGCTGAATGTGTGTCCCTTAAGTTGGCATATCCATGTTGCCTTTATGACTACAAAAAAATCAGCTACTCTGGCATCTTGAGGAAAAACTGTTGTGAGTAGCCCGCTCTTAAGACTGTAGAGAACTGAAATGCATGGCTACAATCACAGCTAGTGGAGGGGTGGAGGCTTGGGAACATGTGTGGTGCTTTCTGTCTTCTTTGATCCAGAGGGACAGATCACATTGCTGTCAAAAAAACCCAGTCTGTTTTTAAAGATTATGGAAGTGCAGGGAGAAGGCAAGAGTGGTGGAAAAAGGATTAGTAAGTGAAGGGGTGCTAAAAGGGGTTGGAATGCTGCGTGTCCCACGGGACACGGACTTAGAGCAGGACCCAAACCAAAGTGCTGTCCCTCAGTGGCCGACGTGCTGACAAAAGAGGAAAAAGGCGCCCAAGATGTTACTGTTCAAGCCCTGAGTTGCCTCTCTGACTGTTGCAACAGCAGGGTTTCATGTAGTCTGTTACTTCATTAACACAGTGCCAATTAATGTAGGTGGCTTTCCCCAATGCAAAAGGATAATAGTAGCAGGTGTTAGTTGCAGTGGTATTAGTGTCAAATAATGAGACCTGCTTCAGGACCTCTGCGGATGGAAGTCTCATGCCTCAACAGCCATATCTTTGGTCACCTGAGGATGTGACAGACTTGCTACTTTCATTGTTAGACTTCAGAAGTGCTATGATGGCAATCTCAGCTCTGTGCATCCTGTCTACTAACACACTGCTTACACACTCCCTATCTGTGTTGAAGAAACAAACTGCCAAGAGAAGAATTTCTTTATGTTGAGCGGTGGACCGGGGGTTGTCATGTAATTCACACTGATCACACAGCATTTAATTCAACGTCGTTTTGTGGACAGGTACCAGTAGCTATGTTGCAGTAATGCTTAAATATATGCAAAAAAACCCCAGACTAGCAACCAGCCCTGCATAAATGAGAAGGTTTTTTTTAAAAGGAATGGCTAAAAGAGCAGGACAGTACAGGCACCATGAGAACTTGGCCTTTAAGTCAATATCAGACTTGAAAGATCAAAAAGTATAATCACGAGAAAGGACCAGTTTTGTAATGGAGATGTTGCCTGAAGGCAGGATGTAGCCTCACTAAATGGTAAAACATATCAAATAATACCATGAGGCTCAATTTACTGAACATGTTTCTTATACTGTACCAGAAAGAGGAGGCCTACAAGAATGGATTAGTGAGCTAAGCTGTCAAAATTTATCCGAAATAGCTAAAGGGATGATCAGTATAATCATAATGAAGAAGTTTGCAAGAGATTCCCCATCTGTGTTTCTTGCAAAGCCATACAGTGGATTCTTAAATTCAAATATTGAGGTTAAAAAGCAAGCAAACAAAACAACTAAAAAACCCCCTTAACCTCCTCTTACCGCCAGCAGCAGCAAACTTGTGGAATAGTTCTGAAAGAGCTACTCAAGTGTAGACTAGTTACGGTATTTGAATTAAAAAGAATCGTTGGCTCCTTAGGAGTAGAAGATGACAAATGTAATTGCAATTTTTGAAAGAGGTTTTCTCAGAATGACTCTTTAGTGTATTTCTGGCAGGCAGGGATTAATATGACATGCAGAAGAAGCTCGCATAGCTTTCAAATTATACATTTTTCAAGAAGTAAGGCTTTTTAAGGATTTGAGAATAAGGATAAACTGTGTTCTTGTCCAAAGGACTTTTGAAAAATGTGAAGATGGAGGCTCATAAACTGGCTTTTAGAGGATAAGAGGACAAAGCAGATATCCAACTTTGCATCATAGTATATGCTCATTGAGATGGGTGACCAGAGCTGGGGTTTTTATTTTTTTATATTCCAAACCTTTACTTGGTGGAGATGATGATTTTGAGGGTCATAAATGGATGATTTAGTCACCTAAATGTTGCTATTTATGTGTTACATATTTACAGTTCAATGAGCATATAGAATATTTAATAGTGCTCTTTCTATATAGCAGTAAGCTAGTCCAAGGTAGCAAAAAACCCCTTAGAAGTTACCCTACTAAGTTATTTCTATAAGGGCAGTAAAATTGAGTTGGTCATCTGTAGATGGACTTTACAGAAGTAATTAGGCTTAATGTCATTAGGCATAAATTATTCTTAGTAGTTCTAAGACTAATTTTAAATTTCTCACAAGTTTTCCTGAATACAGAAAGAATCAGGTAGGGACGGACTTTTGCCCTTTGCCTGAAGGCTGGTATCTCTTAAGGGCTTTTGGCAGTTCTTTGATACCAGGAAGCATGGTTACAGCCAAAAGCATACTGCTCTGCTTAAATGGATTTTAATATGAAAGAATACTTTCTGGAAGAAAAAAGGGGGATTGCTCAGATCAGGGTGAGATGATAAATGTCTGGTTCTGGCTGCAGCAATTTAACTGGAACATATTTTAATTTAAATGGGTGCAACATGTTCTGAAACAAGGTTTCTGGTGTTAAGGACTCCTGAAGCTGAAGTGGATCTTCGGAACAACAACAGAAAAATTCCACTAGTGCTACTTACGCTCTAATAGCATGGGAAGGGAAGAAAATCATTGCTCAAACGGATTAAAGCAATTTTAATGGTATGCTTGTATGGTCTTGTGGGAAATGAAAGATAGAAGTAAAAATAGAAGCAGCAAAAATTACAGGCTTTGTGGAAAAAAAGGTAAAAAGATTTCTCAAGACGAGTAATAAACCTGTAGGAATAACTGTTACGAGGAAGTCAGCTGTTGGTTTGCTCTGAGTTATAATTATAGTCAGAACTGACCAGCTGAATGCATTGCTTACACACATGCACTAAGCTTTATATCCAATGAGCGACTGAAATCCAGAGATCCAGTTCCAGTTCTCCTGAATGAAGTTTGCTACCATCTCAGTTTCCATTTACTTAAAACTTACCTGCATTTGGTAATGCCATATGCCTCATTTAACACACATGCCTGTCAGATTTTGTGACTGGAATATGTCTTATAATTTGGGAATGCAAGTAAACTCTGTAGTCTCACGATGCATGCTTTTAATAAGTAGGATGCCATGCTACCATATCCTTTTTTTTAAAAGTTCGGCTTTTTGTATTTTTACAGTATGTTTTTGAAAAATATTAGTGAGAAAAGTGTAGTAAGTTGTTCCTGAACTTATTAATGTGAATATTTGTCAATGGATGATTTTACTGCACATACACACACAAATTTACTTTTAGGGTTATATATTGTTATTGATATGACAGACTTATTAATAAAACTTACTTTACAGCGTAATTATCACAAAAAAAATTTAGCATGAACTCTGCCGGATTAAGAGACTTTAAATCCTCAACCGTCTTAGTTAGGACTCAATGGATTTGAGGTGTAGGAAAATATTGATAGGTATAGGGCAAATTTCTTTTCCTTGCATTTTAAAACCCAGTAGATGGTGCTTTGTGATAACCCAGGTTTGCCTTCAGCCATCATCTATCTTAGTCCGAATTTTGCAGCTCCACTCACCTCAAGTTATCTGAGAAGGTGACACATACAGTAAATGCACCTCAGATACTTGAACATGCTAGGAACAATGCCAAATGGGACGGAGTCGTACCTAGAGGTGAAAACTTTTTTCTCTGTGATTATAGTCATTACTTGGAATTACCTGGTGTTATAAGCAGTTCTGTCAAATGTAGCCTTTTTGTTTTAGTTTACAGTGTCATCGCAGAGCAAAAAGTAGGTAAGCCTGCCTTAAGGGTCGAGACAGCCTGGTAAAAGGAAGTAGTGAGAAGGGAGCTTCAGGGCCTGTGGGGGGAGAAGGGAGAAGCTGTCTGAATGTTGATCAGAGCTGTGGACTGTAGGAGACCCTTCAAGACATTGCTCTGTTAATGGATATCTGGAATGACTAACTTGTGCTTCCAGAAAAGTGTTTTAGGTAGTTAAAAACTCTTCTGCATGCCTTTGTGTTTTGAAGTGTTTAGCTTCTTGTGGAAAACTCAGCATTGTAATACAAAATTGGAAAGTATGAAAGCTTGGTATTTTAAATAGGTGAGACACTTGACACTTTCTGTAAGGATGATCACATTGGTTTTATTCTCTAGGGCTTTCCAGTATGTTTCAGTCTGATGTTCCTTGACAGCGTTCATAGGTTTTTCTAAAGGCCTGATACTTGTTGGATCAGTCTCTTGCATCTATTTAGTTCTCTCACATTCAAGTTAAAGTACCTTAAATTCAGAAATCTAATTATTAGTTTAAGCTCTTGATAAAATAATTTTTCTACTCAGACTATCCCATACAGCTCTTTCTGGTGTTGTTTCTTAATCCAGCTGTTACTTCAGTCAGAGCTGACATGCTTCGTGAGTGTGGAAAGGCCACGGCTCGGAAAAGGCAGGGCAGTACAGGCGTGTGTGGTTGGTGGAGACAATGCTCGTCTGCCAGGCTCCTTGCAGAGGCTGTGGAACGAGCTGCTTTGTAAGAGAAGGTCATGTTCTTCATGGCGTAATAAGACCTTCAAGACTTTCAATTTTCCTTTGCTGCTACCAAAATAGAAGGGAAATGATGTGAGAATCCTTTCTGTGAACTTTGCTGATTTGTACTACCAAATTGACTTCAGGCTACTGACGTCCTAACTTGTTAGCCATAATTTCAATAACAATAATAATAATCAATATGA
>NW_010391460.1:16964-28538 GCF_000710305.1 Buceros rhinoceros silvestris | reverse complement strand
AATAAAATAAAATAAAATAAAATAAAATAATTCCAATGCTTTTTCTCCGGGGCTTTTTTGGATCCCTTTTTCATTGCATACCTCCAGTAATGCTGCTGCTGCTACACCTCTGATTTTAAGAACTGGTTTCAAGTTAATGCCCTGAAAATCTGCTACAGCCTAGAATGTCTCTACTGCTCTTTTTAAAATGCAGAACGTGCTCATATTCTCATTTCTTGCTGCTTGCGAGAGGGCACAGAGCAATACAGGCCCCAGCTGAGTTGGAACACCTACAGCCTAGAGTCAGCATTGAACCTTGCACCTCCAGACCTTGAGAAAATAATTTAATTTCTACATTTTAATCGTTTCACACTGAACAATAATTGTTGAATAGTTTAATCACTGAAATACGGAGTGACTAACGAACAGGAGGGGCTTGATGGCTCACTGCTACCAAGAGGGAGTGAACAGTTCCCGGATGAAGAGAAAGGAATTCTTCTGCAGGCAGATTTCAGTTCCGCTGACTCGCAGGCTGGTTTGGGTTGAAGGGACCTTCAAAGCCCACCCAGTGCAACCCCCTGCAGAGAGCAGGGACATCTGCACCCAGAGCAGGGGGCTCAGAGCCCCAAGGGCCAACTGACCTGGGATGGGGCCAGGGATGGGGCTGCTGCCACCTCTCGGGGCCGGGGTGGGGGCTGCTGCCACCTCTCGGGGCAGCCTGGGCCAGGGGCTCACCACCCTCAGTGTCAAACATTTCTCCCTTCTCTCTGGTCTGAGTCTCCCTCTGTTAGTTTAAACCATCACCCCTTGTCCTGTCACAACTGTCCCTGCTGAACAGCCTGTCCCCATCTTTCCCGTAGCCCCCTCTGACTTTAAGGCTGTAATGAGTTTGACGCTGGTGTAACTCAGTGAACTGGTTGGTGTAAGTGGGATCAGAATTTGGCCTGATTTCTGTACAGTTTTGGAATCTAAATTCATGAACCTCAAACATACCTAAAAGCCCGCCACATTTTGCAGCAAATCAGCAGAGTTGCCTTCACTGGAGTCATTCCTGTCTTACACCAGCGTTAAGGGGGTCGCTGCTGGTGACCCGCACTGGTGCTTGGTGAGCAGCAGCAGCAGCATCCTGAGCCCCACGACGCATGTTCTGCATGGGCTTGGGACAACGCCATTGGTGTCATCATCTGGGCTTGCAGTGAGGTCCCTGAGCTCCATTTTATTGGTGAGTTAGACGAAAAACAGAGCAGAGGAGGCCAAGTTGTCGGACCAAATTCCTGCACTAAGCCCCTTACATGAGGGCCTGAACTGAACGTCATCGTTCACTTGATTGCTCGTATCCCCAGAGTGAAAAGCTCTGATTTCACCACCGACTCTCTGTTTCCCGAAATACGAAGCCAAAGCATCTGGGCGGGCAGCTCCGCGCTGCTTGTGTCACTCGTAGCGCCATGCCTGTCACAGCAGGTATGTTCAGCACACTCACTGAATGTCTCAAACCCCCTTGACAGCATCATGGTGATGTGGCTGCGTGTTCGGTGATGAAAGAATTGACAGTAGGATGCCTGGGGACACCGCTCCTGGCATGCCAATGGAGTCAATGTTTATTGAAGGAGCCCCTCCCTCCAGGCTTCCACGCAGAAGGGTCTGGTGGTGCATCTCAAGGGCTTGAAGGAGGCCCTGTGGCACTGGTAAATAACCAGCCAATTCTTTTCCTCTCACGTCTCTGAAAGGGAAGCCCACTCCTGCTGCCTCTGGCCCACGCTGGCAGAGGTTAGCACCGGGCTGAAACGGAAAAGCAGCTGTAAGTCCAAAGCAGAAGGTCCCTCCTGCAAATGGACTTACAAGCACAGGGAGAGAAAAAGGTGCACAACAACAGAGTGAAAAAGCACAAGGTTTCTCACTGCTCCTGGCTCACAGACGTGGATCTTCTAACCAAGCCTACAACAGGCGGGACGGGTTTTCCTCACATTTCACGTAAGAGGTTGCTGGCAATGGTGCTTCACTTCCACTCATCAGCTCTGTGCTCAAACTCCCCTTTGCTCGTCTGGGAGCTGGGACTGAAGGTCCCAGCTCGGGCTCCTCAGTGGATGCGTTAACAGGATTCGGCAGTGCTCCTCCGCAGCCCGCCTGCTATGACAGACACAGGGGTGAGTGACTGCAGCCTGATCAATCAAATCTTTCCCAGACCGATGCTGCTCCCGAACTCTGAACAAGCGAGAGGAAGCATTTGACACCAAGTGGAACAACTCAGAGGCTGAGAGGGAGCTTTCCTTTGCTGCTTCTGGGCTTCCTTGCCGCTGGCCATTCACCTGGTGACAAGCAGAGCTAGGTCAGATCCTTGCTTTGAGCAGGCACAGGAGAAGAATTGGTGGCACTGGTGGGACTTCTCCAGCATCTTCTGTGGGTCCTAATCCAGGTCTGAAAGCACTCACCAGAGCAGCACCAGCACCAAACACAAAGAGGGTCCTTCCCTCTGAGAACCTCAAGGACATTTCAGTGGGGACCTTGTTCCTGGGGTGTCAGGGCATTGCAAGCAACAGGGGGAAATTTTAAGCATCATCTTGGTTACTCAGGATTTAGGGAATTAGAGAGCAGCTAAGAGAGGATTTCGATCATCTTGAGGTATGTCAGTATTGGTTTCTAACTGCTGATGATATGGTTTCAGACTAACGTAGCCATAACAAAGATGGCTGGCACCTGGCTAGCCTGGGGTCACGCACACACTTTAATTCCAGGACCACGGAGCTCATGATGAGTATCTTCACAGCATCTACCTATCCTCTTCGGTTCGGCAGGCTGGGTAGCCACCGTGACGGCATCTGGGCTAGCTCGCTGAAACCTCATGACTGTGTGTCTACCCGTCACGGCAGTTGTATCAGGGTAGCTCATGCCTCTTACTGACTTAAGCCCTCTCAGCCCCACACATGGAGAACCGCTTTGGAAGCATCAAGCTCAGATGATAAGAGGTATATAGCTCTGGAGGGGGGTTCAGCATAACAACCCCCTCTCAGAACTGAGAAAGGAACTGGATGTCCAGCTCTGCAACTCTCTTCCTGCACTCACTGTGTCTTGATGGCAGTGAATCGCAGACGCTTAAGGCAAGCAAACCCAACCCCAAACCCACCAAGTTAGAAATGCCTTAAGGAACGACATTTCATAATGAAGAAAAAGAAGTGCAGGTGCTGTTAGTACCTGGTATGCAAGTTGAGAACTCTCAACTCTGAAAGACAAACCCCCCTTCCTTTCCATGTACCTGACAGCAGCCCAGTTATTAAGTGTACACGAGCTGGGCAGGGATTCCCCAACCCCAGCGTAAAACTGGTGCAACCCCATTTGATGCAGCTGGGTGGGACACACACACGAGCATCCACATCCTTGTGTTGTCTGAGTGAGCGATTCCAGGGATTGTCCCAAATGTGGTGCCCTGGAGTGTGATGCTCTCCTTCAAAGAAAAGGAAAAAAAATAACAATACCCTTGGTTTTATCAGGATCTATGCGCGTTCTTCACCTAGGGACTGCCCCTATGTGGAAACTAACAGGCCTCAGAAAAGAGGTAAAACCCACATGTGCATCTTTGAGGTCTAACAAGGCCTTCATCATCGGATGGAAAGCTGCCCACCAAAGCCCAAGAAGAAATCAATCGAATAGCTCCTTCACTCCCTCCTGACTCCTGGAGTGCCACTCACGTGCTGAGACAACCTTGCTCTGATGAAAGCAATTTTGCCTGCTGCTGTGACACTAATTTTTTCATCTGGAGAGCAGCTCCTTATGGCAGGGCTGATTCAATTAAGGGTTACAGGGTTCCACATCGCCCTTCCCTGGCAGTCCGTGCTAAGCAAGAACAAACAAATCACAGACCAGTTGTTTTCCCCGATCCCTAATGATCCTGGGTGCGTTAATGCACTGAGATCTATGGGTGAACTTAAAAAGAATGAAAAACACAGCCGTGCTCTGCTTTTGGCATCTGCACCTGTTTTTTATACATGCAAATCGAGTTTCCTGTTCATTGAAAACATCCAAACAAAACACGAGGTCGTGAACACAGCGCGGAGAAGGGCATTCATGTTGTTCCTTCTCAGTGACCTGCTTTTCCAGAGGGCACCCAAGGGTGCTTGGGAAGCTTTTGCTAACAAGGACGGTGGGCAATTAGCAGAGCACACTGCAGCACGGGGGCATCCTCCGAGGGGCCTCCCTGGTGCTGCAGCTTCATCTTCACACGTGTAAAACACAGAGGCAGGGGCCGTGCGCTGGCCTCTCCCCTTCCTGCTCATGTCCCTCCTGTCCCTTCTCCCCGTGTCCTCCGACACTGTCTTCGGTGCCTATTGCCACCTCTTATCAACAGGATTTTTGGCACATTCATAAGTTTGGCATTTTTTTTTCCCTGCTTCTTGCCTCCCCCTCTCCTTTACTGGCTCGTTTTCTAAAAAGTGCAATTTATCTGTTTCAGAGATGCCAGTTGTGGTAAAGCCACCAAGGACTCGGGCTCTCCCCTCCCTTGCCGCCCGTACTTCATTAGTTATGGCACATCAGGATCTCCCAGGCTTTCCTCAAGTGACTGGGACTTTTACTCATAGTTATCAACCCTTGAGAGCTTGACACTTCAGAGTGAAAGGCCTGAAAAGAGGGAGAGCAGTATTTCTCTGCCTCTTGGCTTGTCTGATCTTGTCCTGGATGCCAGTAGCTCTTCCAGTTTGGTGTCCTCTGTTGGCTCATGCGGAGCATGTCATTTCACAAGGTTTTGTCATTGTATCGCTGATTCCTGGGGATCCTTCTGTCTCTCAGTGTCTCTCTTGGATGCTCAGTGTTTGGAGAGCCTCTCCCCATCACACCAGAGAGAATTCAGCCTGAAAGCCAGAGCACCGGCGTGTCTTTGGTGAGCACTTGGTCAGCATGGAGATCTGGGTGCTGAAGTTGGTGCCATTGCTGCCTAAGGAAGGATGGTGATACTTCATGTCCGAGCCCAGGAACCGCTCCAGATGCCACCTCCGCCACTTTCTCTTGAGCTCGGCTTGCACCTAGGTGGTGGAAAGACAAGTCAGCAGAGGGGAGCATTTTCTATTGCTCTGGCCTGACTGTGTGAGCACCCATGGGCAACCCACCTACCAAGGGACCAAGAATCATTTTATAAAGGTCACAACCTGGCCAGAACTTTCAGCCACACAGAAGAGATGTGACACTCCAGACAGGGAACCTCTAGAGCAGAAATCCCGGAGCTTCAGCAGAGAGGTGAGCACAGGGTATTTCTCACCTGACACAGTGAAGGTGCCAGACTTCTTAACTTTAACGGCAACATATTCTACACTTGGTGAGTTTAATCAAGATTTTTTTTTCACTGCCCCGTTTTTGTCCAAATACAAACAAATTAACTATGGCTTGTTTGTAAAGCTGTCGACACAGCTCTGCTTTTTTGACAGCCGCTACTTGTTCCTGCACAGGGCGGTTACAGACATCATCTGGTTTACACTGTCCAGATTCAAACCCTGAACAAATCTGTCCCCTCCTGCAGCCTTCCAGCCTGAATTTTTAGATAACAGTATGAATTAGATAAACCAGCCGTGTCTGAGTGTCTCTGGGATCATCAAGCACAGGAACAGCACAATACCAGGACGCAAACCTCAGGACTGGAAACACGGGAAAGGCAAGATCGACGTCTGTAAGGCAGAAACACGTCTACCTGGCGCTGGCCTGTGCCTAACAAGTCACATCAATGCCTGTGTCGGTTCTGCATCATTAATAAGTGTGCGTGGTACTGCCCTGCTCCGTGCGGGATTGCTGGCTCTGCTGGAGCTGGGCTATCTGCCCTGCGTGACATGCATCAGCGTGGCTGAAAGCAGCATCAGAGCTGCAAATTGTGATTCTGGACGCTCTTCCTCTCCCTGGGAAGCTGCAACACAAACCCAGATCACAGCTGCTTCTTTCTGGTCCACGCTCAGTTTATTGAGCTTGAAAGTGCTCCAGCTGAGAGCAGCTCCAAGGTTTGAGCTGCTCGTACCTGCCTGGTAGCCTTCGTGCTGTGGGTTTAATCAGTCCCTGCTGAATTTCTTACGGGCAGATGGAGCACAGTGCAAAAATATCACTGCGCCAAGGAGCCTCCCTCTTGGCAGTGGGCCTGATTCTGTGGAGGATTCGCTGAGGCATGAACGAGTAGGGCCTAGAAGATGGGTTTTACCCTGCCCTGCTGAAGGTGGTCCTTTTGGATCAGGGTTTTTGCAAGGCCGTATGGGGGTTCTGCTGATGCTGTCTCGTGAGTAAAGGACGGACTGAGCAGCAGCAATACTACAGGGTGCACAGAAGTCCTGATACGTTTATTAATTGTGCTGGAAACTGTCAGGGGAATGGTTGAGTTGTTTTTCTGGAGTGAGCAATTGGGATGCTTCCTCCCAATATGTACTGTCAGGAATGGGACACTTCTCAATCTGCTCTCCAAAAGCATTCAGTCTGTCTGAGCTGCAAACATTATCCAAACAATAGCGTCACCTTACCTCCCCGTTGAGAAAGCAGTACAGAACAGCCACCACAAACCCCTAGGAAAGGAGAGAACAGGTTTTTAGCACCTCTCAAACTCACTGCAGCCTTGGAGAAGGGGCACACTGCTGGGGGGCTGCTCTGGTGCCCCTCAGAAACCACCTGATTGTGTTTTCCCTATAAAAGGAGCAGGGGAAGAGTGATAAAGCTCTAAGGGCCACTGGGTCGTTCAAACTGGGGCATTAGAGGCAACTGGGTGGGATACTAGACCCAACTTTCCTGCTTGGGCTTGTCAGCTGAAAATGGGGAGATCTAAACATGCTCACTGGTACGTCACCGAGGTCAGAAGGAGCTTAAACATGGTATAGGGACAAAGTGACACCTCATCTTTGACAATCTCAGCTTTCACTGAAAAAAAGAAACCAAACTTATCTCTTGTGGTCGCAAACACTAGAGACAAGGAGTGAGTGTAGATCCATTTATCTCTCAAAGGAGAGATGCCAGATGTGATGATGCTGTAGGTAGAACGTTAACTCATTCACCACTGAACAAAGCACACCTCTGACACGTGTATGGAGCGTGGAGACAGATCGTCCTTGCAAGTTGAGAACACAAAGTGACTAGAGCTGATTAATGGATGGGTGCAACGGGATGAAAGACATAAATAAAAACATCTTTTCATGCAACAGCAGGGCCAGAGTTAACAGCCCAGCAGTAGAGCTGAGTGAAGTGAGGCGTGTGGGAGGGTACAAGAAGCAAACTTCATCAGGGCTTCCTGAAGATTAATGGGGAGGACAGCCCCACTACCCAGCCTCATGGGGAACCTGCCTCCTACGCCAATGAACTAGAATCCTGCTTGAGCAGGATTGACAGGCAGGACTTGGCTTATTAACAGAGGAGACTGGCCGAAGACCGACTAGGCTGCTGTTAATGGCCAGAAAAACACTCCTCCCAAAGGTGGTTTATCTCATCTTACACCACGTCAGTAATACATATAAACTTATCTTCCACCCTGGCCAAGAAGGAATGAGTAGCTTTTCCCCCAGAGGTATAGAAGCAGCACTGGGCACGTCCAGGAAAGAAACAGCTCACTTGTTTGCTTATTGCCTTGTCAAGTCCTCCCTGTCGACAGACCTGCTGACTGACTGATGGCCCAAAGGGTGGCTTACCTGGAAGGACCCAACCACGAGCTCAAAGACCAGCTTAACTTCTGCTTTGAAATTGTCAGGGAAGAAAGCAAACATGATGTAGTGAATGCCAAAGAGAGGGATCAGCAGCAAGGTGGACTTGGCCAGCCTCCTGTTGGAAAGACAAACATGAGTCATTAGGGGAGAGGGAAGAGGAGCTGAAGGGTAAGCTGATGAGAAGTCCTGCATCTGAGCCCTATGCAACCCCAAAACTTCGATTTGCTGTAATACATATTTGCTGATTACCTGCATCATGACGGTGTAGCCTGTGTTGTGCATGTTAAGTGCCTTTGTTTGCCCTTAGGAGATGTGATATGAGCCACTTACCTGGGAACATCCAGCCCTTCCACAGCCGCTTCGAGGGAGGCAGCACCAGGAGGCTGCTCTCGCCCAGAGGGAAGAAGCGTCTGGGTACAGTGAAACGGAGGGTGCTGAGACAGCTCCTCACAGCCTAACCTCCCCAGGATCCCTCTGAAGATGCATCCCTCTGGGACACGATGAGATGTGGAGGAGGACCCTCGGCCGGGCACAGTCACTGTACGGCAGCTCAACCTAACCAAGGACCGCGCGGGGCGCGTTTCCACAGGCTTGCTTTCCTCCTTCTTAACAGCTCTCATATAAATATATACGTGCCTCCAGCTAAGGCAGAGTAATCAGCGTTAGATTATTACTCTTTGGCCCACAGCTGCAGATGGCTGGTGATTTCAGATGTGGTGACACCATAAAATGTGACATCTTTACTCCTAGTAACTTCAGTGGAGGTATTTCTTTCTTTCTTCTCCCTTTTTTCCCCTCCCACCAGAGATCTTTATTCATCTCTACAAGCTAAATCATCATCTAGCGCTGTCTTTGTTTGCTTGGGATTTCTGGAAATTACAGCTTCTGGGAGAGAAATGGTATGTTTAGCTCAGAATAATGACAGGCTATCGCACAATGAATGTCTCCAAAGGAGGGGGATGAGCGGTATTAGTGCTTGATGGCATCGTGCTGGGTAATCAGAGGTCTAATTAGGTAGAGACGGTAGTTTATTAAATATAATCACTATTGGAATATAGCTGATATAGAAGTAAAATGAAATCAAGGGCCTAAGGATGCTTATGGGAGTTTTGGCTCCCATAGTCACCCACACCCTTCCCTGTCCCTCTCTTCCAGAGGCTTCTGGAGGAATTGAAGACATTGGAATGGGATGTTGGCTGGGCGGTTGGAAATACTTGTTCTTCCATCTGCAAATCCTTCACCTCCAAAGCCTCATCAGGCTTAGCCCCCTCAGACCATCTTCATTTATTTGCCATCTGCATAAGCCCACGGGGAAGGCCAATGAGCCAGCTTTATGCAGTTGATGCTCATCACTGTATCTCCCAGCAAACCTTTCCAGCTTTCCCTGAGCCTGGCCCAAAGAGAACTTGATATCAAGGTTGTGGTTGGTGGCTGTGGTTCCCTGAGGGATTGCTGCTGGCTGAGAGGCAGCTGGGTGCACCTCAATCCAGGTAAAACGAGTGCCTGTAGGAAGCTGAGCAACTTGCCTTTCCCACCACACCCCTCACTAGCAGGCACATCCCTGCTCCTAGAGAGTCCTCTTGGATGTCTTGCCCTGTCAGAGCACTGTGACTGTCATTGGTAACCATCAGGGTACCATGTTCCTCTCTCTTAGAAGCAGCTCTGGCCAGCATGACCCACACTAGATGACCCAGCCCTAATTTCCCCAGCTGCACACCTAGGAGAAAGCAAGTCATTTTCTAAGCAGATGGTGGTTCAGTGGCTTTACAGACATCTCTCCTCTCTCCCCAGTTTTTAAGGAACAATCACCCTCGAGGGGAGTGATATTGCCTTCATGTACCATGTTCATAAGAGATACCGTTTGTAACATCCTCTTATCACTGCAGACAACACTGGGGCCTCGGTGATAACATTTTCCCTCCTGGCTGGACAGTGGCAGCGAAAAGGGCACAGGAGCCCCCTCCTCCAGTTTGCAACACTCCAAACCAGTCTCTTGCTCCCAGCACTAAGCTTCCCTAAAATACTGAGTGATATTTTAGATCTCAGTTTGGCTTCAAGGTAAGAGCCCTATGGAATAGCCCTGTGATATTTAAAAGACTCCCCCCTAAGCACTGCAACGAGGAGAATCATCTCCCCAGTCATGGTGTAGTTTCTCCCGGGAATCTGAAGCCTGTGTGTAGGAGGCAGAACTGCACGGCAGATTGTCCAAAGCTGGACAAAGCTACCTCCTGGCAGCTTTACTCGTTACTTCCACTCCCAGCACAGGGTGCACTTCTCAGACCTTTCCCCTCTGACAGATACACATGGTGACAGGCAATTTAGGGAAAACGCATCTCCATTAGCCTGCACTGAACCTGCTCCTCTCCTTGGGAGTGGGTAAGAGCGAACCAACATCTTAGTCGTGCTCCTTGAACACGTAACGGAAAAGTTACCCAGAAAACTCTGATGATCATACTGATCTATGAACATGTACAGAATAGAAAGAGATGAATTTTGCTCAAGATTGCAGAAAACCACTTCCATTTGCCTGAAATGTTGCTGTCCCATTCTTGCACGTGTCTCTGTCATTTCCAGAAAACTTGTTGTCACAGTTTCCCAGACAATAAAGCCCAGTTCACTGTCTGCAGCATTAATGAGTCAGCAGCGCACCTGAATTTCCAGCCTGCGGCTAAACTGAAACGGGTTGGAACTGAACAATACCGTCAACATGTCAACTTGCTGTTCTTTAATAACATAAACAATTTAAGATAAACAAGAGAAGGAGGGAGAAATGGAAATAAGAGATTCCTGATCTCGTTACTTTAAAGCATATTTATCTCAGGTTTGGCAGGAGGAACTGTGATGGTTTGCTTCCCTCCTCGCCAACCTGACCATTATTTCCCGTAACTCTGCTCAAGTGCTACATGGTCAAAGAGGGTTTGGGGGCCACAGATAACACCACAGTAGGGAAGGGCTAATTTGAGCAGTGTGCCCACCTAACCACCCTGCTGGTCAATGCCCGACTCAAGCCAAAGTTGGAGGAAGCCAACTTCTGTAGTCGGAATGTAAATGTGACTATGCGTCAGTTGTCTTACTCCATGAACAGTGGTCAGCCCAGGCCTGGCGAGCTCTCTGCATGGCAGCAGGCTCCATACCAGGATGCCCCCTTGAGTGGGACACCCCTGTGGGTCACTCCTCAAGGCTGAGAGACTCCGTGCCACAACAGATCCTCAGTAAGGGATTAACAGCAGCTAAACTTGAAATGTCAGCTGTTAGGAAGGATTCATTGCACATACATAATCCTTTGGGCATCAAGCGTTGACCAAGTCTGTGACTAGGATTGGACTCTCTGAAGAGGAGTTTAGAGCTCAAGTGGGTCCTTCATTAACCTCATGACTCACCTGGAGGGTTTTGTCTGACCCTGTCCTATATGCAGTAAATAATCGAGTGTACCTTGCCATCAAATCTTGTTAAACCACTGTCACATTTGCTATCGAAATTGGTTAAATCACTGTTTCATACCCACAAACATACTGCTACTTCTCTCGTACGAGTGCAGTGCGTCACTCCATCCGCGACAGGAACCCACACATATCATTAGCAGCAGTTTTTTGCGAAGGTCTCTTGGGTCTTGCAAGCAGAACCCCTGAAGCCGGCAGGAGCGTTTTCGGTAATATGAGAATGACATGTGAAAGGATCCAGGTACCTACAATTGCAGGTCACGTGCCTAAAGGCATTTATGACAGAGTCTGGACCCCCAGTTTCTCTACAGAGAGCTGTCTAAGCATTGTGAACTCAGGGCCACACTGAGAACTGCCCTAGGTGGGATCCAGCCTTCAGGTTGGGACACTTCATAGCCATTTCCACAGAAAAGTGTGGCGTCTCCTGTCCCACTGCAGCCAATACCGTCAACAGAGACTTCCAGATGGCCCAGACAATGTGGCTGGGGGCCCGCTGCCACCGCCAGCAC
>NW_010391460.1:0-16915 GCF_000710305.1 Buceros rhinoceros silvestris | reverse complement strand
CCTTCCGAGCTGCCGAAGAGTGTGGGGCGGGGCCCCCCCTGCCACTGCCAGCACACTGTACATGTCCCCCATAGGTCCTGGGTCCTACGTGCCAAGTCCAGGCAAGTATCTCAAATGTCCTAAAGCATCTCATACGGCTTGCACACCTATAAGTGAGCAACTGATTCATGCCCTAAGGGAACTGAGATATTTTTCCAGGTGGAGACGGAAGGTGAGGAACCGTAGATGCACAGATCATTTGTACTTCAGCAGCACGTCCTGTTTGGCAGGTCAGTGTGGGGTTACGGCCCGGCTGTACTATGTTTTTTGTACAAGACAGAGAGATTTCCACTTCATTGGAAAATAAGTTCAAAGCCCTGAACCCAAAGCTCAGCATGACCTCCGAGGTAATCTAGGCACAACCCTTCTGATGCGTGTTGGCAGCACTTCTGCGGAGACGAACGGGAGCCAACTGCTCCGGGCTGCTGCGGAGCACTGGAACATATTTCAATATGCTGATTTAATCTATGTACCTGGCCAGAGCTGTTGCAATCCTGGGGGTACAAAGATGCAGTGCCCAATTGGAAATACACAGAGGGAGGTGACAGAAAGCGCGGGGTCTGGTAATGTTGGCGTGTTATGATGATAGAAAAAGAGGCAATTGGCTTTGGTTGCTGAAGGGAGAAGTTAAGGTCAAATACTGGAATTTCCTTCCATAAATCTGAGAATGTCTCGAGGCAGATGAAATGCATGATTTACCATCCCTAGAGAGAAAGACTAAGAGCCACGGCTGGTCAGTATTTAAGGACTATATCGATACCGCCTTCTATCCTGCAGAAGGATGAGCTGAGCTCAGATTCTCCAGGGCACCTAAGTGCACTGCTCCTTCCAAAGACAAAAAAGATTCATGAGCAGTGCCCATGAGGACCTAGACATCTCCCTTTTCAGTTCTGTTCTAGGAATCATCTAGGACAGTTGAAGCACTGAGCCAGGACAGTGGCAAGAGTCAAAAAAAAGCCAGTCTGAACTTTTATTTTATTTGCACTGAAGCCAGAATAAATCCATGCAGACAGGCAGATTTCTTGCGCTCTTCGAATACTGCAACTACGGCCAGTTCTGACCACCGAGACAGATGCTGATCTCACTTGTGTGTTGTTCGTTATAAACAGCCCCGTTAAGGTCAGCCTTACAACCCTGAACTAAAAGCATTACGTCGAGCAGAACTTCTCAAACAGTGCTGCCTCTTGACAGTGAAGAGAAACGTGTTGTATTAAACCCATCTGGTGTTAGGGGTCTGCTCTAGGATACGCAGCATTTGCCGTAGGTTCTGCTGAATGTACTAACTTTCTAGATCTCTCCTACCTTGGAAAAGGGAGCTGAGGGTAACTAGTTCAGAAAAAAAAGCCCATATACTCTGGACAGCTACTCTTTGTTCTCCATCATGGTCCCTCTGCCTTCAGAATCCTGTAAGTATCGAATACACAAAGTCAAAGCCTATTTTGCTTCAGGATCAGTACTGTTGCCCTCACTTCTTCATCATTAATCCCAGGAGAAAGCCTCCTCACCTGTCTGGTCAACCTGACATAAAACATGCCCTGCTGTTTCAGCCAATGACCCATTTCCTGGTTCCTGATTGGCTTTTACCAATTAACAAGTACTTGATTCTGATCCGTGCAGACAGATGCAATAATGAACCAAGAGCCAGACGGGTTTCCCAAAACCCAGGTGATGTGGTTGAAAAAGTCTAGAACTTACGAATATTGGCTGGTTTCGTTGTGTCCAATGTCTGGGGAATGCAGCTTCTGGACTAAGATACGGATGATGCAAATGAAGAGGATGAAGTTCACCTGTGGGGAGGGGAAGAAAGGAAACAGAGAGAGGAATAAAAAACCCCGTATTTTTCTCCAGTGAGAAGAGCCCATCATTAGAGGGGGATTCCTCCCAGTGCAGTATTTTTGCCATGGAGCAAGCTGTTGTTAAAAGCCATGAGCAGAGAACCCCTCTCTGGGAGCACATAGTAAACCGACACAGGGTGGCAGCCATCTTGGGCCTGACATCAGCCTGCTTGGGACTTTGTGTCATACATCCCAAGTATGATGATGTCAAACCCATAGAGCACAGCTATGCACGACGTCCTGCTGCGTGGGCGAGTGCCGACGACAGGGTGGGAAAAGAACCTTGGGAGTTAGCGGAGCGACGGATGTCAAAGCCCTCGGCAGATGGTGACATGGGACCGGCTGCTGAGCGTGTCAGAGACTGAGGTGGTGAGCCAAGGAAACCAAAACAGAACACAAAGCAGTATCCACTCAAGCCTCTACTCAATGCTATGGGGCACATCGTCCCTGGAAAGAAGCTGGAGACCTTCTATAGCAAGGCATAGGCCTCACCAACACAACAAAAACATTCTCTCCTGGGACAATAGACCGGAGGGGTCTAGCCAGTGCCTAGATTTTAGATGGTGCTTCTCACTCACAACGTGCTCCACCAATGTTCTCCAGCAATGTTATCTTTATTGAATAGCAAAAGTGTAGAGCTGGACGTGGCGATTTCCTAGCGGACGGCCTGAACCGAACGCCCATCTACCTGCTGTTACAGTCCTACCCACTGAACCGTGCAACAGAAAAACGGTGACTGGTTTCTGTGGACTTGGTTTCATTTCAGTTTGGCACACAAACTCTTTCTTTATCCTTTGGTGGTTAGCAAAAGCACAAATGATTCTGATTTTTAGAGACTTAAAGGCTGAAAGGGATTGTGTTAAGCTGCTGATCTGATTTCCTGTGAAAACAGATGAAAAAATTTCCTCCAGCAATTCCTACATTTAGCTCAACAACAGGTGAATGAAGGAGACTGATGCACATCTCTCATTTAGGCACCCGCTCTTTTTTTAAAGGCCATGTGTGATCGGCAGTTAATCGCATTTCTTGATTATGGTGTATTGCTTAATCACTTGTTATCTATCCCATGCGGTTTATCATAGTTTCAGTTCATATTTATTTGCTTATAAAAATGGTTTGTGTCTGACTTGGTGGCAAGTAGAACTTACCAGTTCCAAACGGTATCCCCTAGATCAATCACTGCTCTAAGGAGCACTGACAGCACGCCGGCTGCAGCACTGGAGGTAAGATGGGAGCAGTTAAATACCGTGTTGGCTCGTCGTGGTCAGGAGCAAACACGGACACGGGGCAGTGGCGAGCCAGGCAGAGCGTGACTTACAGGATTAGCACAGCCTTAGCACTGCGTGGTAGAAGACAAGGCTATCAGGCTCCTGCAGAAGATGTTCAGGTTTTTTTTCAACCTAGAGCACAATCAAAGGCACTTGATCTGTCCCCAGTGTTTAATATCTTCTTTTTTATCTCACATATGTATTTCTTCCTTCCACTGAGACCTATGCTTTATTTCCATGGATATGGAGAGAATGTTGCATTCCTCCCCGAAAAAACCTGCTGTTCCTCGGACAGCAGTTATCCTGCCCTTCCTTTGTGACAGATTTACCTGGCATCTGCAGACGGAAAATCAGAAATTGCGGGGTACATTTTACCTGGCAATGAGGAAATGATTTATCGGTCAAAACAAAATCCAGACTCATCGATCCGAGGAGAATAGGGTGTATTTCTTGACCAAATGTTTATCTTGGGAAGGGAAAAGTACTATGTATAGCTTTCTGTGATGATATAAGTATTTTAAGATGTGTCATCTAAGTATTGTATTTCTCTTCAGTGAGGGGAACAGAGTGAGATGTAATTATTCAAACTGTTTCGGTTTGGAATCCCTGTATGACAAATGGTACCAAAAAACCAGTTTTCTTGTAAAGGTCATAATGTTCATGGAATATGAAGAACATATCTCTAAGAAAAGATTTCTGTTTAAGAGAGATACATTTGGTTTGATTTCTGTTGCATTCTTTTCCTTCCCTTCCCACATGCTTGCCTTCATTTACAGAAACCCAAAGCTAAGTTTGACTCAAGTTCATTTGATTTTAAGTTTTGGCCTGAAACCTGACAGAAGAAACACGTAATATTCAACAAGGATGGAGGGCCTCGGTGTTCCCGGGAGTGCCATGGTTTCTCTGGTCAGAACTGATCATATCCAGAGAAGTAAGAAGTCAAGCTACTGTTGATTTACCTGGAAATTAGCCAAGCTACTCAAGAACTTGCTTTAAAAACACATGGCTGGAATCCAGCTTGGTACTGGATGCCACAACGAGAGGCAAATCTCGGGGGGAATTAATCTAACCTGGTTTTATTTAGGTAGCAATGTATGGTAGGACGCACCCCACTTTACAGCGTTGACATCTCCAGCTGAATGAGTCATCCTGGGCTCTGCATATGGCCAGCTCAGAGGAACCAAAACACTCACGGCACGATTAACCTGATCTAATTTAGACATGCACAGATTCATTAGAGAAGATGAGCCTTTCCTGGAGCACAGACCACCCCTCTGGCTACATACACCCACGGCTACTGCACCGGAGTGCCCAGCTTGACTAGCTGAGACAGAGGTGCTCAAAGTTAAACCAAATGAGCTCCAGCTTGCTTGCCTAGTCACTCAACCACTTCCTATGGTCAATGCTTAAATGTAAAGATGTTTATCTGGAGGGTGAACTTCCTCATCCTAAGACAAACATTCAATACGCAGTGGGATTCTACCTGTCAATGCATTTTCCAAGGACACCCATTCTCAACACCCCTTCACCCCCCACACTTGGTATTAAAGATGGCTTTGCAGCCAGCGGAATGTGCTGATACTTTACCAAAATAGACACCAAAATAGGAGTTTTAATGATCCACCAGAATGGGGATTCCACTACTTCTTCCCAGCACCTAAAAAAAAACAAAACCAGACTTAAAACACAAGCAAAGCAAGCAAGCAGCTATGCAACCTCCTTGGGTATTTGGTTTCCCTAAATGCTAAAGATGATAGAATCATAGAATAATCTAGGCTGGAAAAGACCTTTAAGATCAGCAAGCCCAACCGTTAACCCAGCACAGCCAGGTCACCACTACACCATGTCCCTCAGCACCACCTCGACACGTCTTTTAAAGATAGCTGTGTCAGGTTGTGTGGAGAGGACTAAAACTGGTGGGCATGAACTGGAAAGGGCTACAGACTCACTCTGCAGTTGGAGCACTGGTGGGTACCAGCTGCCCCAGTATAATGTTGTGAGCTCTTTCTCCCTAATTAGATGGGCTGGAGGATGTTATGTCATGTTTCTGCTACGCTGAGGTCTGCTAGGGAGAAATGCTCTCAACATCACGGGTTCATAAGGCCTCCAATGCTACCCACCACCACGGATGGGGGTTTTGTTAAGCACAGAGCAACTGGCACCATCAGAAACAAACACAACCATGGCCTTCTGAAAAAGATGACAGACTGCCCGTGGTGGGATTAGTCCGCCTAAATCTAGCTAGCTGCATCTGAGCTATGGATTCAGTCAGAAAAGTCCAGAGGGTCCAGGGTGGGATTTATTTCATCCTGAAGTCAGAATTGCCCGTGAACTACACCACTCACCAAGGTCACCTGGAACGATACTTTAAAGCCAACAAGGAAATGGCAGAATAAGAATTATGTAGAAATGACTAGTACTGCTCGGGACACGTTTATCTGCAGACCTCCCTAGAGTCAGGTGATAGAAGGCGCATTTTTAGGAGAGCATAAAATTGGTCTGCATCCATGTTAGAAATAATCAGTGGAACCTACTGCAGACAATTTCACCTGGATTCAACTCATCTAATTTAAAACGTTGGCAGCACAGGTAAGAGCAGATGAAGAGAGGCACTTTCAGCGCACAGTTCCTGAGACCTATTTTAGGCATCAGCTTTAGGATGAAAAGAATTGCACTGCATGGACTACACTGACTACAGCTCCAGCAGCTATGAAAGCAGACTAGAGCAAACTGCTCACACACAGATGCTTACTCTTTGTCGGGTTCCTGCTGCCCTTTCATTTAGAATTAAAATGGCCCTAATTATGCCTAATGCACTCGTTTTTAAAATAAATTCAGGCAGTCTGAATGAAGGTCACTTTAATTTGGAGTTAGAATGTTTAAATAGAGCCTTAATGTTGTTTAACGAATCTTACATAATTAGGTTTTATTTAATCTGGATTAATTCCCTGTAATTTTTCTCTTTAGGTACTTTTAGTATGCAAAAAAAAAATTATGATAAGTATTGGCAGAGCCTGTAAATTCACACTTTGTTTTACTTGGCACAAAAGCACCGAGCTTTAAAGCCTCTAGAAAATGCAAAGAAGTCTGTATTTTTATTAAGAATTGCTGAAGCTGAGTGGGAATATATAGCAAGAGGAATTGGCATCCAGACTGGTTAAATCCTTCGGTCTCTATCTCATTGTAGAGGCTATTTATTAACAGAGTAAATAAGGTCAGTTTTATGCAGATAGAGTGAAACCATAAAAGAAGTCAGTAGCCCTCAGGAAATGTGTGAGCATGACTATAAATCAAACCCGCAATAAGCAATTGGAGCTGCTTCCCTTACGGAAACGAGGACAAATCAGGACACACTTGGAGAGGGAGAACGAACGCACAGGAGAAAAGGGAGTTAACCATATGCTGCACCGCCAGAAGCAGGAGTACCGAATAAGCACCGGATTCTGTGACTCTCTGGTGTGCCTTCTCCTAAATCTGTCTGATTTCTACAGTTTGGCTGCTTGAGTAGAAGCAGGAAGGAGGATTGCGGGATCGGATCCTCTTTATTGCACATCCCCTTGCTATCTGCCTCATTTTCTTCGCTCTGTTCTATCTGCTCGGTATACATCAAACATCAAAGGCTGCTGCTAGGGTAAAGCGGATGAGGAACGGAGCCCAGGACCTGCCAGGGGAAAACCAAAATGTTTTTAGACTTCTCCTGTGGGAGGGCTAATGGTTGTGTTCAGTAAGTATCCGGCGCATGAGCGCGTCTAGGGTCAATTCTGCAGGATGCAAAGCTCTGCTCTGAGCACGGGGCAGCTGCTCAGATGGAGCCTGTGTTACAGACAGGATCACGGAGCCAAATGTCACCACAGAATAATAGAACCGCTGGATCGTTTTGGTTGGAAAAGACCTTTAAGATCATCGAGTCCCAGCCAGGTCCCCCCTGACCCCTGGCCCTCAGCAGCACCTCCACACGGCTGGGAAACCCCTCCAGCCATGGGCACTCCACCACTGCCCTGGGCAGCCTGCGACAGCCCTGCACAGCCCCAGCGGGGAAGAGATTCTGCCTCAGGGACAACCTCAACCTCCCCTGGGGCAACTGGAGGACGGTTCCTCTCGTCCTATCGCTTGTTCCTGGGGAGAAGAGACCGACCCCCACCTCACTCCACCCTCCTGTCAGGGAGTTGTAATGAGTTTTAGGGAGTCGAACAGACCATCATAAACTCCCTGCAAGTATCATGACCAAGGGATCTGGAAACAGGGAGGGTGACTGGCCTCAGTGTGTCTTCAGGGAGACCTTGGAGAATTTCCTGGTTCATGGTGGCAGGGCAAAGCCCCTGCTCTGCTCTGACTGCTGGTGGGGTTAGGGCAGGATTACCAAAACTGCAGGGCTCTCCCTGGCCTTCCCTGAGCTCAAGGAAGGAAGAATTATAAAGAAAAGATAATTGAGTCCACAGGCTTACCCAACATCGAAGAAGTAAATCCTGACAACAGTCCAAGCAGTGATGAACACAGAGGGGGCACCTGGCAAGAGAAGAGATGTTGTTACTGTCAGAAATCATTAACAGTGTTTTCAGGGCTGTTCTTCGCCACTCTCCCGAGTGACTGAGGTGACGACTCCCCTCAATGGTGGGCAAATGCTTCACGTTTTCAACGCTCACATGCCAAACAAGCAGCATGTTGCCTTTCTCTCCCACTGGCCATGCAAGGTGAGTCCTCTGTAGCTGCTCCCTTGCCCATTGATCTTCCTGTTGCAGTGGCCACAAAAAACCTTCTGATGGTGAAACGCAAGGAACAGGAACCATCCACAGAGGGGACGCCTGTATCTAAGCCAGTCATCACGAGCTCTCTTTAGCATCAGTGGGGAGAAGTGACACACAGGTCATCTGGTCTACTTCAGATGTTTGCTCTAGGACAAGCAACTCGCCCTTGGACTCCCTTGACTGTATCGCCTGGATCTCCACTGACGATAAAGGGAGCCTGGAGTGACACCTAGATGTCTGTGGTTGGCCAGATGAACCTGCTTCTGCTCCATGATCTTCTGCCTGACTAGGGTGGTCTTGTTCCATCTTTTCTCTGTCTCTTATCTTTGACGAGGTTTAGATTGGAAGTCCTCCAGGAAGGCCATGTCGCTTTGCTCTGTGTTAGTCATGGTGTTGTGTATTGTTGATTACCAGTGATTGCTGAGGGCAACGGTAATAAAACCAGTAAAACCTGTAATGGGTGCGCCCAAATTATTAATTCCTGCATGATTCGTTTTAGATCCATCACTGGTTCTCTCGCAAATGCTGAACGACCGAAAGGCCAAAAGATCCTTCAAGCACCTGACATTTTCTTGCACTGCCCCTCCTCACCCAAGCAACCTCAGAACACATTACGAGTGCAAGAGGTTTCCTTTGATTTAAAATCATTAAAATCACACGTTTTTCTTTAAAATCTGCCAGCTCTACTGTCCTGAAAAAAAAGGGTATCTGTGCACAAGGCAGGATTAAAGAAGGTCTGACCGGATTAGCTGCATCTGATACAAGGCCTGCTAACATAACTCTTGTGCTTATAGCACGGAGAATTGTCTCTCTTCCGCAGTGTGAAGCCAAGCGTAACTCCTGTCGCTTTCGATGGAGTTACTCCATGGCAAACTGATTAAATCCTGAGTCCAGGCACACCCCTGGACACGACACGATTCTATTTTTTCTTTTCATGATTCTTCCCCGCTCTAATTATTTCTCAGCTTCAGCTATTGAGAGCATGCCACAGAAAACCATTTTGCTTACTTGTACAAAAATCTCCAGCTAAATGGCTTAAAGGGGAAAAGAGATCTCTGCTTCCTCTCTGGAGAAAGAAGAGAGGTTGATCTGGTAGGATTAATTTGCCTAAGTTAGCAATTCACCTTTGAGTTAGTCTGTGAAGAGTTTAACTCTGTTTTTCTTGGCATGCTGTTATTTTTATTTTATTTAATTTTACATGCTTGAGACTAGACTCGTATTTAAGCTGGAGAAACCACAAATGCAGTAAGCAGAAGGTTGCCAGCATTAGCACAGAAGCGATGGGGTCTCGGGTTAGCTCATTGGCCTGAACTCAGTAAGACAAGGAGACCGTCAGAGTCCGGGTCAGTCCAGGGGTCCTGCTTTGCTGGGATCCAGCCTTCAATTTAGTGATATCAACTTTGGGATCCCAGTCAGGGTCAGAGGACCAAATGACTATGAAGGTGGTGAGGAGTTTCAGGCCCACAGTCCTTAAAGACACTGAGGTGCTCAGCTATCAATTAACCCAGCACAAACTAAGTTCTTCAATACCTTTGAAGATTTAAGCTAATGCTGTTCAACTCCTCTGGCCATTGCTTGATTTTGCTCCTGGTTGCACTAACAGTTCTTGGCAGCAAGGTAACACGTCTACTACATCTCCACTTAACCTGCTGTTAGAAGTGCCTGTCAGGATCACCGGCTGGCACTCAGTTTGGAGAAGATGCCTACCCCAGCCAATCAAGATGTACCACCAAAAGTACTTCCTCTCTGAGAAGAAGGAGATGACCAACAGGGTGTGAAGATACAACCCCTCCACCAGGAGCCAGAAGAAGTTGGCCATGACGCAGTACTGGAAGAAAACCATCATGGCTTTGCAGCCTACCTGGAAGAGAAGAAACAAACAGTGGTGAACTGCAGCACGTTTCCAGAGCGCACACACTGACCTGCCAGTAACCCTTGCGCCGCGTGATTCTTCAGGATTGCTTTCTGCAGCACCTGAAACCCTCGTGGAATGGGCTCCACAGTAAAAAGCTGAAAGCCCTACCAAGCTTGTTCGGGGTGGACATGCTCCACACACATTGCTCCCCTCCACACGTGGAGAGCACAGCGTGCATCCTTGAGAGAGTCAGCTCAGCTCTGGATGCCGTTTGACTGCATGAGCCTGGAGGTGCGTGTAAGCCCTGCTGAGCAGTGACGAACGGATACACTGGATCATGATCCCTACCAGCACGGTGCTGCTCTCTGGGGGTTTTGGATGTACATCTGTGGGAAGCTGGCTTGTGGATGCCAGAAGGCCCTGCCCTGCCATGCAGTCACCGGCATCTCTGCTCTGCCAGGCGTGGGTTCGTGGGGCTGAGCTGTGAAGCAAACCATTGCCCTGGTTCAGAAGAACCCTCTGAAAAGGCACTACTTTGAACTGAGACCAACTCAGTGACTGGTTTGTAGAGCAGCCAACAAACACTTGGTTCAGCGCGATGGAAGTGATCTGCACTGGGAAGTACATAAGAGTGGGCAAGAATTTCTTATGCTATTTTTGGCACTAAACTCAGCACCTTGAGGAAAGACAGTCTGAGCAATTTGGGCATCATGGTTCCTCTCGTCATTCTCAGGTAGGGCTGCCTAAGAGTATCACCTGGCTCCCTAAACCCCCCCAAATGAAGCCTCTGACTTGAACGAACGGATTCTCCAAGATAAAAACCAACAACAACAACAAAACCCCCAGCAACTGGGTCAATGAGCCCTCGGAAACGTAGTCCAATTGTAATCCCTCCGTGGCCTGGTAGATACTGCAAAATCTGAAGGACTTTGAGAGAGGATTTGAAGAAAGCCAAGTCTATGACAAATAGTGACGACTCAGGAAAAGCAGGACTGGGATACGCATTGCTAAAATAAAAGGCCAAGAAGGAGCAGTGGGGCAAACACTAACGAGCATGGACAGACTCAACTGCATCGGAAGGGGAGGGATTTGGAAAGGGAAGGAGGATTGTTTTTCTTCAGGAAATGAATAATTAAGCACAGTCACTTGCTGTGTGAACTGCCACACAGGTAATGGGAACAGTCACCTTACAAAGGAAAAAAAAAGGGAACTTTCCCTCTTGAGGCTCAGGGGCCACAACACCTGAAGGTAGAAATCAGCTGCCCGAAGAAGTGTGTGAGCCCCGGCCATTGCCCCAGCAGGTGATGTATTCGGGTCCAGCTTTACAGGAGATCACTGGTGGCGTCATTACGCACATCCACGCTGTCTAACCATCCTCGAGGTGTTGATTCGGCAACAGCCTCATTGCTTCGGTGAGTTTGCTTGGGTAATACCCTGCGCTCAGCGGGACAAGGGCACAAGAACCTGGCTGCCAGCACTCGCCGGTTCACGGCTCTTCCCTGGTGCTCTGACGCATAGTAACATTGAATTTAGAGCAACAATTGTTTTGCACCAGTGACAAGCTCACACTTCCCCCCACCCTGCTCCCCCTTCCCGCTGAAAACAGTTGCTATGAAACACACCGTTGAAAAGAGAAGCGTGGAATGTTGATGCCACATGTTTTGGAGAGGGACTTGTCCCCACTGATCACTCAAAAGGAATTCAACCCGCCCTTGGCACCCGCCAGTACATCGCACTGGGGACCCTCACAGGCTCCTGCTAATCAATTTATATGCACATCAGCTCCCTCCTGCGAGGCAGTTGACTCCCAGGGAAGGAAGGTGACACAGAGCTGAGCTGACAAGGGATGGGGATGCAGCAGTGTCCTCCCTGTGGCATCCCTATGCTCTTTGTTTCTCCCTGCTATTGTGTGCGTACGGCGGTGGGGCACCGGCACACCTCATTCCTTTTGCCCAGCGCCTGAGTGTCTGCGACCAGTGAGGATTTGCTGGTGTGAGTGTACTCAGCCCTCTTTGGGCTACTGAATTCTTCTACAGTTTCACTCTATCAGTATTTGGCCTAAATTCAGCAGCTCAGGTGAGACATCAGATTTAAGGGAGCAGTTTTGATGCACCTCAACTGCACGCTCCTCAAACATGGATTTGCTGTGGGAGCTGAACGCTGGAGAATCCTTTCTGGGTGGTTGCATTGAAGCTTTGGCAGAGGTATGAGGCTGGAGTGTAGCACAAGGAACCTCAATACTTTAGGGCACCAGAAAAGGCTGTCCTCAAAAAGTCCACGTGATTTCTGCCTAGCAGAGACTCTCAGACAGGGATCCCCAGCCTGGGTTTGTGGAGCTACTGCTGTCACAGAGAGGAAGCTGTGTTGAACTCAGGCTGTGGCAGCGGAAGCCCCAGATCTGGGTGCCCAAATCCATCACCTCTTCTTCCACTACTGGCAACCACTGCTTTTCTGGTAGTCTCCAACCCTACCTCCTTCCCCAGGTAGTGGCGGCTTCTTACGGCCCTGAGGTGGATCATGCACTCATGCGGGTTTTAGCAACCTCTCCTCCAAAGAACCTGCGGCAGATCAGTTCTGTGCTCCACGCTGAGGGATGTTTGGCTATTTGAGCAGTTGCTACCACCCCAGGCACTTCTTGTTTTACCTGGAGAAAAGATACTTTTATGCATCACTTTGAGCACAGGGCAACAGCGTATTGCAGGCAGGGATCCCCCGCGGCATGGCGATGTCCGGCTCTGGATCAGATTTGGATGCACTGTCCTGTCTTGCAAATGAAATCATGGTATTTTCTCGCTGCTTGGGCTTCGTGCTACTATTGCCTGAGCTGGGTAAGTCTAAACCAGACCAGATGTTTCTACGAGAGATGCGGATTCACTGCTGACTGCATTGTTGTTCTTTCACCGAACCCTCTTTGCCAGCCAACTCGGCAGCACATGTGGAAAACATCCCTTCCAGGCTTCTGAGAGACCTCTTTACACGTAGCACTTGGTAATGGGTGTCTACCTTCCTGATCGATGGGCTGCAGCCTCCGAATGGCTGTTCTAATGCTGGGAAATAAAATCCATGTTTATATAAGGCACTTTACCCTTTAGATGACAGGCACTAGGCATAGATGAGCTATTACATCTCAGAGAAGGTTTTTTTTCATAAAGAGCAGTCCTCATGATGTCAGTGTTGAAAGACTAATACAGGCTATATTTAGGAGAGACATTTGCAGCACGAAGGCAGCATTACAGCACTGCTCTTTCTATTCTCTCTCTTTCCACTATCTCATTTACAACAGCTTACCTCCTCGTCTTCGCTCAGGGATTTGCCCTGCTCACGTCTACATGAGATGCTGCAATGAGATGGTCTTCCCTGGGTTTGCAGACGGCACGTCTGCCCAAGTGGATGGGGCATCTGCTCTACTCCTCTCTGCTTTCCCTCTTTGGGACTGTATTTCTTTCCCCCCTCCCTTTCCACACGCGCTGCTGGTGACCAACCACTGAGCAGAATCTGCCTCCACCCCATAAGGCACAGAAACCTCTTTGACCCCAACAAACACTTTTGTGCTTCTCTTTAAATTCCTCATAGTCAGTAAGAAAATTTAATCTTGATTATTGTAGAGGTTTACGTGAGGATGAGACAAGGCATGTCTTCGACCTACTGTACGGGCCAACCCTGCCCTGCCTCCGCGTGCCCAGCCATGTCTGCCGTATGCAGCTCCATTTACAGCTGTTTGACTAAGGGCCACCTGAAAAGGAGACACAGCACAAGAGTCAACAGCTTAAAAATAAACTGCCAGTGTCATTTTAGGTGCTGCCAAATATCGTGTTGGGCTTCCAGCTAGGATGGGGATGTCCTGCGCAGACCTTCGGGATATTCACAGTCAGTTGAAGGGGTATGAGATGCCCGTGCTCATATGGCAGGAGTCCCTTATGGAGAACCCTTGCTGAGATAGCAAGACAAGGAAAAAATTGCTCTCAACCACTGTCCCAAAAGGCTGGTTTCCTCACATGTAGACAAATCTCTGAAATTATACCTATTATTTTATATTTTAGATGGATATTCAAACCTGCATGAAGTGAAGGCGAAACGCTGTCTTGCTGGGCATGGAGTGTTTAGCATTCGCTGGACATGGCTGTGTGAATGTCTACCTTCTGGATAGGAACTGGGCTCATGGCTCTCAAAGAAATGACTTCATTTCAAAGCAAGGGACATTTATTGCCCTCTGAAGCAGAGCTGCACGGAGCATACACTTATTTATTGCCTAAGGGGGCAATAGAGAAGGCAGAAGATACTGCATTTGCTTTGAAAGAGAAGGGGACTTCTTGCAATCATTTTAGGGCAAATATTTAATAAGCTGTTGGTACTCATGAACGTATGTTGTCCCTTCAGTAAGGATGAACAGGGACAAAGCATGTGGTTGGTTAGAAAGCTGGTGTGATGTTGAGGTATGCTTAGTTGAGATGCTGGGCAAAAAATTTAGGGTGTCAATAGCAGATCAAGTTCAGAGCTTTATGGAATGGTGGGAAAAGCAACAGAGCCCCCCGCAGCACAGCACAGCACAGATGTGCTATGGCTGCTGTGGGAAACACAGCCCACTTAGTCAAATCACGGGAAGAACACACTCAAGATGCAGCCAGACTTTCTGAGGAAGAGGCAAAGAGAAGGGACATAAGGGTGGGAAAACCGAGATGAAGCAATGACCCTTCCAGGCTTCTTCCTGGTATCTAGTAGCATTTTTACTTTCAAATAATGTTAGCCCCAAGAAAAACATCTTTCTCCTAAAACTGATGTAGTGATCAGCTGACCCACCCAGAAAAATGCAGTTCAGATGCTGAAGGCAGTAACTAATTCAGAGCTGAACCTGCCATTGCATGAAATGCACATCGTCCTCAGCGATAATCCCAGAATCACCTGGCTGGGAGAGACCTTTCCGCTCACCCAGTCCAACCGTTCCCCTGCACTGCCAGGGTCCCTGAACCATGTCGCTCAGCTCCACACCCACACGCTGTGAAACCCCTCCAGGGACGGGGACTCCACCACCTCCCTGGTGGCGGAGCTGTTCCAATGCTTAACGATCCTTTCGGTGAAGAAATTTTTCCTAATATCCAACCTAAATCTCCCCTGGTGCAACTTGAGGCCGTTAAGTAATAACTGCTCGAGGTATCCCTGCTCATTAATAGCTGCTAAGGACCATCAGTCTTGAGCGGCTGCTGAGTTTCTCTATCTCATTATAAGCAGCTCCGCTGGCCAGGAGTCAGTCTGAGGTTTTGAGGGAGGCACACACACACCACACACCCAACACACGTGCAGGCATCAGCCTCTCGTGAATGCCACAAAACGCTACCAAAAAAGGTCAATCGACTCCACCGAAACGCTGCGGTGCATCACGGAGCGTCACTGCGTTAACACAAGTCTCCCTTGTCTCCTTTACAGCAATCTGGTGTGTTACGGGTTTAGGGCTTGGGTCAAAGAAGGATTTAGGACAAAGACGTATAAAGGGGCACTTAAGTGATGATCATGTTCCCACTGACCCATCAGACGTGGTCTGGAACCATCCACTGCAATGTAAACAGTCTGAGTCTCATTGCCCCAGTCACAGGAATCTTCAGCACGAGACCTGACCTGTCCCTCCCCATCTGTGACCTCTCCTGCACATGGATGTGACCCCAGTGCAGATCCCGTGTTCTCCCCTTGTACCCTTAAATCTCCCGTGGTGTGGAAGGTTTGCGGTAGGGCACCAAGGCATATTTAAGTCAGCTTAAAGATACACTTAAGACATAATCACATGCAATCCTGGGCGATGCTGCAGCTCCTGGCACTATTGATGAAGTTGGGACAGTGCCTTCAGCCCAGTCGCCAGCTCCTTCAGCCAAAGTGTGAGCTCAGACTTGCCTCAATCAATCACGAAACCTGGAGAACTCAAAATCCCCCCTGAGGTACTCATGTCCCTTCACCTGAGCTACTACCTCTGATGCAGGAGGGAGAGATTTACACAGAGATTTCTTCAGGCCTCGTCATGAAGACAGATGAAAACTCATTTTCTCAGTGACAGATTTATCCGGCGCTTTGTTTTTATGTTGCCCAGAAGACATGACCTATCCGAAGGGCCAGCTGCTGAGTGATTCATGCGGAATTTGCCCACAGCAACAGCTGCTCTTCTCCCCAGCCTGGTCGAGGACGCTTCCTCCATCTTATTTAACAGCTTTTTGCGGATCCCACTCACGATCCTGTTGCTGGGCCACACCTGGAAAACGGGGTAACAAGCACCACATGCTTTGGAGATGCTGAAATTAAGGTCTTCAAGCACGGGGACTGGCCTAACCCTCCATCTCCAGAACTACAGTGTCGTCTTATATAGTCAGCTCATAATCCTAACTAAATCCAGGAGTCTCAATCCTGTGCTGATTCCCACCCCACATGCCTAAACCAGATTGAATCCCATCCCAGCTCTTCTTCTGTGGAGATGTCTACCTTAGCCACAGGATGATGCAATCTGTAACGACGCTGCAATAACCGAGCAACTGTTCTAAGATCACACACTGTGATTAATACATCTCACTATCATGGCACTGGAATTCATACACCTGACAAATTCCCAGTCATTTTAGAACCTAGGTACGGTACAGCACCGTCCACAGCTCCGCACCGTCCACTCATTTCTGTGTATCATCCACGGAGATGTCAGGAGAGACTTCGTTTCCAAATACGTGGGTTTGTTTTTCATGGGGTGTTTCCCTCTGGTTTTAGCTTTACTTTTGTTTTATAGAATCACAGAATCGTTTAGGTTGGAAAAGACCTTTACAATGATGATCTTAAACACTGCCAGGTCACCACTACCCCCTGTCCCTCAGCGCCACCCCGACACAGCTGTTAAACCCCTCCAGGGATGGGGACTCTGCCACTGCCCTCGGCAGCCTGCTCCAACGCCTGGCAACTCTTTTGGTGAAGAAATTTTTCCTCATCTCCAACCTAAACCTCCCCTGGCATAACTTGAAACTGTTTCCTCTTGTTCTATCACTCGTTACTTCAGAGACCAACCCCCACCTCGCTGCACCCTCCTGTCAGGGAGTTGTCAGAGCCACAAGGTCTCCCCTGAGCCTCCTCTTCTCCAGGCTGAACCCCCCCAGGTCCCTCAGCCGGTCCTCATAAGATTTGCTCTCCAGACCCTGCTCCAGCTTCGTTGCC
>NW_010391459.1:0-2872 GCF_000710305.1 Buceros rhinoceros silvestris | reverse complement strand
TGGAGAATCCCCCAAAATGTTAACAGAGGTCATGTGTGACTCTTTATGTACAACACGGCTTTCTTCTGTACCCTCTGCACCTGTTCAAGACCCATCCTGAGGGCAGTTCCGGAATATCGAGGTGCCTGCATGGGCACACAAAGGACACGTGAGCTTTAGATACCTGGAGTCGTCCTCCAGTTGGCATTGCCTTCTGCTTGTAAGAAGCAAACGTGGCAGGAGCAGAAACGTGCGGTGAAGTCATGAGTCCACAGGGTTCCTGGCTTTTCTCCTGAGCTGTTGTCCCAGTGCCTGCCCAGCGCTGTTCCTCTGCCATAGCCCACTGCTGCATGCGCACAGGCTCCCCCAGCCCGGCCTTTCTCCAGCCCTGCATTTCAGGTGCAGCAGTTGCCCCTTGGCTCTGCTAACGCAGCCCTTCTCGTTTGCTGTCCCAGTGGCTGACTGTGACACCTCGTTAACTCCTGCTGCAAGGACTTGAGGACTGTAACTGCAAACATGATGCTGCAGTCTGTCCTGACAAAAGCTGGAGCTGAGGGGGATGAGACAAGGTCTTCTGGGTCAGATATTGGCTATGGAGTGAACTTCATCCTCGCGATGTTGAGGAGACAAGGTTCTGGGAAAAGGCTGGTTAGAGAGGGAGTCCCTGGTAAAACTGCAGAGGGAGGGGAGGGTAGAAGCTGCTTTCTGTAACTCCCGTCAGCTGTGGAGTGGGGAATGCAGTTGGGATGGGCTCGGAGATGGTTTTCTGATGCTCTTCTGCATGCTTTAGGAAACGCAACCCAGTTCCTAACCATGATGTTGTAGAACTACCACTGCCACCCGTTACTTTGGATGAATTAACAGTACAGACTACTCTAAGGCTTTTCCGGCAGTTCCTCTCAGGCATGCAGTCCTTATTTAAATCACCTCCTGGTAAGTGATCATTTCACTACGTAACAAGCCAGGTGGAGAAGCTAACAAAATGTATTTAAGAAAGGACTGTAATAAGACACCAAGTGCCTCTAGAAGAACAGATTACTAACGGTATGATTATTGCCACATCTGTGGACATAAAAGGGTGCGTGGACTTCAGTGCTTTGGGTCATGCCCTGCATACACCCTGTTACAGTGGGCTCTGAGTAAAGAGGTGGGATGTCCTAGGAGTTTTCTGGGAGGACTGAGAGAAGAGGATAGCAACACCTCTTCTGTCGGTAGCATCACTTTGATTTAAAGCACAGGAGAAGTTGAGATCTCATCACAGCAGCAGCAGGTGGAGTTTGTCTTACAACATAAATAGCCTACTCTTTTTATGTAAATAATTCTACACTTTTGAAGTGTTTTCTAAGATCAGCCTTACAAAAGATGAGGATCTTCTGTAAGATCCCCCCAGCGCTGTGCACAGTGGGATGCTTGTCCCACTGAATTGAAAAAATTAGGTTTCCCTTGTTACTGCTTTCTTGATGATGTTGAGCCTAGGGTCAGAGAGGCCGAGAGGCAGCTGGGGTGGGAGGGCTCTGTCCAGAGCATGTGTGACAGTGTGTGACGTGCTCCCCTAGTTGGCTGCCATCCTTACAGCCTTGGGTGCATTGCGAAGCACACCGTGCTCATGGCCCCTCCTGAGCTCAGCCTCTACCACCCCTGTAAGCACAGTCCAATATAACCACGGTCTGTCCTGGCTAGAAGGCTCAGATCAGGTTTTCCTCATTATCTGAGCAATTCCTGTTAGTCATCCAAGTCACTGCTGCTGTTTTGGTTTCCTGAAGGAGTAACTGCAGAGCAGAAAATACCACAATATTGAAATGCTTGATGTGCAAGAGATAGCGTGAATAAAAACATTCTGCAAATTCCTGAGTATAGGATTATCTCCTTGTGACTGGCTGTGCTAGGAAGCTTTGAGAGTGCTAGAAAATGACTTCAAATGATCCTAAGCAATTAACTGTTTATAAAATGGCTGTGCTGCTGTTCACACATTTCTTGTTCATGGAAGTTAATCTGGGAAGTTATTAAAAATGCCTAATGAAGCTCTGCAGGACAATGATGGAAAACTAAAATCTAAGCGTTGCTGTAGTTGGAAACAAAAAGCCAGAAGACACTTTAAAATTGTGCAAGAGCAGCATTTCTTGAAATTTACCCCCTCTAGATAGGAGCAGCTAAGAGAGGTGCAGAATATGTTTCAGATAATATATGCTTTTGGTGATTTGGGTGAGGATGACTTGGATGGGATGACTTGGATTGACTAGGATGGCTTGGATTGGGAAATCAGCTTTCAGCAACGGGGACGTATGCAAATCTGCACAATTACCTGTTTAATAATATTGTGGGTTCTTTTTCTTTCCATAGTTCACGAACATCTGACTGCTTTAGTGTATCAACGCTATTTTGCACGCAGCCTGGGTAGTCCTGTACCCAGTAAGACTATATCCACTTCATCCTTAAACGATCCTGACCTATATGAGCGAGGATCTGCTGTCCCACATGTGCAGAGCGAGCAGAGCTTCTCGGAGGGTTGTCACTTCTGGGAAGTGGACGTCAGCAAAGCAAGCGGCTGGAAGCTTGGAATTCTTTGTTCCTCCTTTGAGTGCTTCCTGAGAGAGTTCAGCAGTACCCTCTATGTGTTCCTAAGTAAAACAACAATCACAGCAAAGGAATTTCCTGCACCCCTCAAAGTGGTCAGGGTAGAGTTAGACTGCAGAAGAAATACCCTCTCGTTTTATAACGCATCTCTGGGGGATGTTGATCCTGCTGAGGGCCTTGAGCTTATAGAGACAGTAAGCATTCCTTCAAACTATCCTGTCTTTGCATCTTTCGGTGTGTCTAATGGCTCTTTGCAGCTCCTGTAGCGATGTGGGGACAAGGTGCTGTTTTGTATTTCCAGGCCTAGGTATCAGAACTG
>NW_010391458.1:30797-39314 GCF_000710305.1 Buceros rhinoceros silvestris | reverse complement strand
GGACGGCTCTGAAATTCTGCCTGGAAACAAGCCACAGGCTTAGAAACACCTGGTGAAAACGCCCGCCCCTAGTTTGCCTTAAAAACGTTAATTTTGATGCGACTGTCACTCTCCAAGAAATGAAGGGCACGATGCAAGGGCAGGCTGGTTCCAACACACCCAAACAACGACCCACAAAGTGAGCGGAGCAAAGTGGCCTGCTGACGGGGCTGCTCGGTCCAGAGAGAGAAATTAACTGAGTGTGACTCGTTCAAGGTTAAAAAACCAGGCTGGGTACACGGATCAACTCGTTATAAAATGGTCTATCGCTTTTTATTTGCAAACAAATTCGGTGTCCAGCAATTTATCATGTCCCGAATTAGACTTATCAGCTAAAGCACACACAATTAAACTGCTGTTGAACATCCCCCAAGCAGCCCTCGTCCACCTGCGGCGCAGACAGCCGGAGCCCCAGCCAGACCACGCCAAACAATCACGCACCTCTTCTGCAGCTTCGTACCGCACACACAGGTATCGCCTTCATTTCAGCAGTATCTGAATAATTACACCTTTAATAAAGTGCAGAAGTGAGTGGGCTCCAAACACCCGGTGACAAACCCTCTCTCGCTGGCTGCGACTTGGTCCGTGTTAAAGTATCTGCCGAGGTACAGGTGACGCTCGCGTTACAGCCAGCGGAGCTATTCTCCAGAGTCCCAGCTAGGCGGGTGCTGCTGAAGCCGTGGCGGATTCTGAGAGCAGAAGCCTGCAGGCACCACTGGTGGGGAAGAAAAAGGGTACCCAGCACTAGGTGTACCCAAATCCCGCTCGTGTATTTACTGTAGTTATACTAGACCAGACCTGCAAAGATACTTCTGCATTTTTGGATTCATGTCCACAGGCTGACTTTGACTCAAAAAGTTCTAATTTGTTTGTAATCTATTTATTTTACGGACCTGCCCACTTTTCAAACAGACTCTCTTGGCCACACTGTTGGGTTAGGCAGTGAAGTTACACTCCTGACTGCTTCGTGCCAGGTGAATAAGGTCACGTTGTCCATGCTTCCAACTTCAGCAAGCATTTTTGGATTCATGTCCACAGGCTGACTTTGACTCAAAAAGTTCTAATTTGTTTGTAATCTATTTATTTTACGGACCTGCCCACTTTTCAAACAGACTCTCTTGGCCACACTGTTGGGTTAGGCAGTGAAGTTACACTCCTGACTGCTTCGTGCCAGGTGAATAAGGTCACGGTGTCCATGCTTCCAGCTTCAGCAAGCTGCCAGAACACGCCGGGTGATTCCTAACCACCCTCACTAATTTTAATGCCACAATCTTTACTGTCCAGTTGTAGTCTGGCAGCACCAGACACACCTTTAACATCTAGCTCTGCTACCTCACTCTTTTTCTTCTTATTTCTTCACAACAGTTTTTAAGTGTGAGACCAGTAACAACTGAGCTATCCAGGAATAGCTACTATAAATTTACCACTGAAAAACCCAAATAATTAAAAAATAAATGGATTTTTTTATAATAGTTGAATTAAACGGAATTCAGGTTAACAACTGATCCATGAGTGTTTATGTATAGTTTTATAGCTTGTACTATTTATTTCTAGATTCATTACCAAGATCTAGGTAGTTGCAAATGGGCTCACCTGGTTAGGTTTCTAAGCAGGTTAGTGCTCTCTCTACACGACAGCCTGGACTAACTGTTTTAAAACCCCAAAGATACCTAAATCCCAAGCCATTCGGATGCTCAATCAAGAGACCTTCCTAAAAAAATAACTTCTTTGCAGACCTGGTCTTTATGGATACCTCAGAGAGGTCTCTCTGCCAACAGCAACCATCAATAGCACATTTTCAGGAGAAAAAAAAAAAACCTGAAATCCCAGGAGCTTTCATTTTCCTGTTCTGAAGACTAACAAAATGAGTAATCTCCAGCTAACAAGATCCGCCTCTACTACCTTCTCTTCACAATTTCTTTGCTGCATCAATAGAGCAAATGAAAAATGATATTCCATTTTAAAATATTTTTTGGCACTATTTATTTTAAGAAGAAAAGAAAAAAATTAACAAATAAAAAATCTGACTTATGTCTAAACAGGTCTGGTAAGTAAATGAACAATCCATAGGTAACCTACCACATGGACAATGAATATTTAATATCACTTTGGATACTGATATATTTCACAAGGAAGATTTAACATTTTAATTACAAATCAATAAACTAAAAAAAAAAAAAATACATCACACAAACCCCAAGATTACTGACAGACCGGGAAGCCAGCACAAGTTAAGGATAGCGTATGCACGCCGAACAGTTAAAAACGGGCCACTTATCAATATTCCTGAGCTCAGAGCAGAACCGTCACTAGGTCATTCATCACCCCGTTATTTAATATTTCTATTACACGAGCACTCTAGAGCCCCAATCAGGGTAAGAGGTGCGCAGCTTGGCTCCACACCAGTAGGGAAGAAGTTTGTCTGAATACAGGATTCAGAGCCATAATTCTCTGAATTCTGCCCCAGCAACTTTTTACGGGCCTGACTGCAAGAAGCGAGTGGGATGCCACAGCCCAAACCTCTGCAGAGTGCTCCACCGAGGGCTCCGACCCAGAACCACGCACAAGCCACTGCGCTGAACAGTCACGGCTCTGCGTGATGAGGAGAGAGAGAAACAGAATCTGATTTCTGCCTGTAAGCAGCGCTGACAGAATGGGCGCGAGTGTCCCTCAAGAGGGATACACAGTTAAATGCTTAAATACTTAACGGTTATTTCAGCGTTAAATCTCAGAGAAAAATATTCCCCAGGCACTTCTAAATTCTTGATAAACAGAGCTCAAAACACTGCACCAAGAGCCAGACTTTGCCAGTGGATATTGGGAACGGTTCACGAACTTCGAGAAACTGAGCTTGAGCCTCGGACTACACAAGATAATACTGAAGTTGAGAATGTTATTTTCAGGAAACAAGTTATATTCTGTATGTCCTATCTCCTATTTATTTTTGGAATAATTTTAGGAGTCTAACCAATAGCATCAGAGACCAGTGTAGCACTTGGCCTCTTCAGAAGTTTATTCTTTACTCCCACAGCCCTCTGTGCTCCCAGAACCGCATGAGCGAGTGCACCACACAAACCACCCTGGGGATGCAGCCGTGGAAGAGGCAGCAGAGATCTCCACACGCAGCGCATGAGATGCAGCCATGGTGAGAACAGTGTTCATGCAGCCGAGGAGCATCACCCGGAACCGCAGTAACGATCCCCATCGCCCACGGAAAAGGTTTGACCACCCTGAACAAGGCCATCAGAATAGAGAAGATCCTGTCATGCAAGGAGAGGCTAGAAGAGGCTGACTCTGTATCCCAGCCAAACAAAGAAAAGCCGGGACTAAACCACGGGTGAGGAGCAGCACTGGGGAACAGAAAGAGCTACGTAAGCTGAAGAGCAGCACTGACACGGACTGATCAGGAATTAATCCAGACTAGTTATGCGTATCTGATAACCACGAAGAGACCGACTACATGCAATGTACTTTAGCAACCACTCCCCTGATCTACGAGGGCAGAAGGGAGATTCTGTGAGGGCAAAACCCCTGACTAGTTCTGAAGCAAAACTTGACAGACACAGGTGACCCCAGCAAGGAACCCAGGGCAATTCTTTCCAGTCTCTCTGCTCCTACAAACCAGTAGCTCCTTCACTACCCACCAAACACTGGCACATCCTCCAGCTGCTGAGCTGCACACCGGAGCGTCCGCACGGCGCGTGGGGCCAGCAGGCAGAGCCAGGAACGCTCGGTGTGAGCCCCTGACTGCTCGCGCAGCTGGTTCGGCAGCTGGTCTGCACTGTGCTTCCACAACCGGAGTCCAAACCCTCCCGACTCTGTTACACGAGGTACGATCCGCTTTCGGCAGTGCTGCTGGACCAGATGGGAGAGACTCCTGGACGTTTAACATTTTACCAGGTTTTTCTTCTACTTAAAAAAAAAGAAGTGTTTTATTTTGTAGGGAACTGGTAACCTGGATGTCTGTTACCACATTTACTTGACTACATGATTTTAATTTCAAAAACTTTGAATGAATTTAGTATTTCACTGATATATTCTTACATAATACACTCAAGATGGCAAATTCAATTTGATGAGGAGGCATTAATGCCCATTCCATTTAGGATTATACAGGTCATCTCCAAACAGGAAAGCACCAAGTGGTAAAAGGTTGTATTTAGCGTGTCACAGTCACCAGCGGTTGTTTTTTATCTCCAAGAACCTTTGTAACTGCCCTAAAATAAGAGATGATTGATTTACAAAGTACCAAATTTCAAATTTCATATTCTAGGACTAAACATCAAATAATTGGACAAAGCTGTCCCCCTGTCTGACCCATCACAATCAAGCCCCTTTCAAGGTTGACTGCCTGCATAAGAAATATGTGCATAATTTCATTTTGTCTCCTGTCCAACATCCAATGTTAGAAGTTAATTAAATTGCTTGTCCATTGTATTCATCCACTTACAAAGTTAATGATATTCTGTTCCTGAATTAAAGAGAATTTTATAAAGCCTGCACTATGGAACCTGGCATGCTGTACACTGAGGAGCTGAACTCTGTCATGGTTCCTGATTGCAGCTCTCCTAATTAGGAAACAAAATGAACGCTTCTGCGTCTGCCAATGCAGAGGACAAGTCATTCCAACAGCGAGGGTAAATGCTTCGTACAATAGCAACTTAATAATATCTCATGTTTGACTGTAATAAATTCTGCAGGATTAATAAACCTGTTAAATTTTTAAATTACCATAACAAAGATGAACTGCAGTGTAACAAGACAGCCTGGAACGAGGGACACAGGTTTGAGGGAGAGACGAGTTCCTTGCAAGGGCAGCAACGCTGAGGACACCGAAGTCACCGGATTCTCGTCCTTCCATGAGAAGAGGACGGAAAACATAATGATGTGGCAATCGGCCGGAGCCAGCAGAGAAGCGAGGATTAGTAACTTAAACTACGCTACTCCTGTGCTTGTGGCCTAGGTACAAAGATCTGGTGGTACCTGCGCAACAGTCTGTCTAAAGCAACCATCAGACTTCCCTGCAAGGTGCAGAAAACGTCTGAAATCTCTTAAAAACACCAAGTTCATTAAAACTACGGAAAATCAAGTTAGGAAGAATCTTAAATAAAAATTTCAGTGTATGCAAAGTAAAGAGCATAAATGAAAACACATCCAGCATGTTTGATTTAGTGACCATAACAGATGTCAGGATTACTGAAAATAAAATAATTTTCCTGGCATCATATACAATAACCATATGTCAAATAACAGAATGCCTGCTGCCACTCTGCACTTTGTTAGGTACATTAGGAGCAAAATTTTGTGATAATTCCTTTTAAACTATGCTCAGCATTTTCTTCAAGTGGTCTTTTCTCCAAAATAACGCTACATTTACCAGTCCAGAAGATGTATTTTGACTAATGTAACTTTTGTGAACTGAAACTCATTAAATGGTATTGACAAATCAATAAGGACATAAAGATACAAAGCTTTTCTTTATGAAATAAACCAAATTATACTCTTCTAATCTAAACACTCAGTCAAGTCACTTGATAATTAAATCATGTGGAAAACCTGCCTTATTATTAAAATCTCTTCAGAACATCTCTAAGTTGGAGTATGCTCATATATAATACATATTATTTGTATTTTTACCTTTCAGAACTTTTCAATTTCAATTAAAATTCTGTAATTTTTATTGGGAATCACATTACATGCATGATAGATGTAAGTTAATTAAAGGATATCAATCAATTCTAAGAGATGGCCAACAATGAACCTAAACACTTTACAAATTACCTACTGTCATTCAACTGGAGCATGCAGCGTCTGCAGACGATTACAGAAAAGCTTTAATTGATTTTTAAAATTTCAATACTACGTACATTTTGTACATTTATTAGTATTCTGCTTGTACTTAGATTTTTAGAATTAAAGTGACTCTTGGGACCACCCATGCAAACGCATGGCACAGCGCAGAGCCTGTCGGGAGCTTAATGAAATGCTGACATTGATTACGCACCTCAAAAGAGCCATATCCACATCAAAAATTGTACAAATACCTCTTTTACATGGTATTAAGCCTTGTTAAAGGAACATGATCCTAACTAATTAAGAAAATATCTCGCACACCTACTTGGAAGATTGTTACAGATATGCAGGTTCCATTGCTCTGGTGACAGACAAGAACATTTTGCTCCGAATTCTGGCAAGACATGGAGCAAACTGAATCATCAAGAAGAAAGCAGAACCTGTTACTCTCTGATTTACTGGTGACAGTCAGCAAACAGTAGAACTCGTTAAAGCTCTTTTGTCTCAACATCTGAAAAAAGTCTGAATAAAAAGAGGTTTACTGTGACCTATTTCTACTGGTTCCTTGTTTTAAAATTGGGAGATCTGACAAGTCTCAGAGAACCAGCAGAGAGAAGCGAAGACCAAGCCTTGGTCTCCAGCAAAGGTATCTCCTCAACATGGAAACCCCGAAGATAATCACTTTGTGCTGATAAAGGAAATCCCAGCAATTCTGCTTATCTAGGAAAGACGCTTGCTGGTGTTCTATCCCTCAGCAGGTAACTGATTTTGCAAGGCTACCCCTGTATCAGACAGACCTCACAGAAATAATCAAGAAAGTAAATGCTGGCTCACACCTTCTGCCCTGCTTAGAGAGCAAGCACCGAGATCAACAACGTGCCTTAATCTGCCAACTCCCTGGGCAGGCCAGAAATCAGCTTCACGGTAGGAGGAACCTGAGAGAATGCCACTCCCGCTGCTGCAGAAGTTCATCTCACAAAGAAAACACCACCAACAGTTTAGGAAGAAACTGTTAGGAATATATTTGCTGTATCTCGCTTGGCACCGTAATTCATCATTACCAGTTTCCTTCCCAAGCCTCCGGTCAACCTGCAGCCACTGAACTGCCACAAAGGTGTTCCTGGTGGTGTGCTAGACACAACAACGCAGCTGTGCCCTACTGCCATCATTTGGGGGGGAGGGGGGGTGTTTCTAGAAAGGCTCGCCTGGCTTCAGAAAAAAATTTTAATAAGAAAGACAAAACCAGATGTCTCTACAGAACATACAAAAAGTGAGTTCAGGATCACTTCATTGTCTAGTCTGTTGCCACGGTCTTGCTCAAACCCCAGTTTTGGCCTTGCTAGAACCACCATATTGCCATTGGTTTTTTCTGGCTTTGAGCTAGTAAATGGTAAAGGAAATATATTTAAGCATTTCAAGAACAGCATAGCAACATAAGGCACTTTGTGAAGTTGATCCATCACTAACAGAAAGTCGAAACAAAGCTTGTGGCTCTGTAACACGCTTTTCTATCACATGAAATTTGACAAAAGCTATGGGAGGTGAGAACTGAAAGCCTCCAAACTGGCACCTGAGGCCAAACTTCACTAGAATTTTCAAGGGAATTAGCGGGAGGTATGTCCATGCTCAGAATGTCAATGGTTTTGCACAGAATGGCAGCTCAGGATGCCACGGCACCGGGCGAGGCTCTGTGGGCCGGGTGATGGCTTTGGCAGCAACACAAAACACCGAGGCGTTGACTCAGCTGATCCCAGCAGAGCAAGGCTCAAGAACCACGTTTGCTGCTGCAGCACCATCAACTATATTTTACATCTGAATTTGAAAACCAATTTCTATTTCTAAAGAGAAATACGCCTTCTTACAGAAAACAGCAACAGATGGATCAATGAGCCTAAAAAGAACTTAAACCTCCCAATTATCAGTCCGCTGTACTTAGCCCTCCTATAGACAGGGTTTTTCCTCCTACAGGTTCATACTTGAATTAAAAAGAAGAAAGAGGTTTTAGCAGTAGCAGAATTGAGAAAGAAAACCTCTATATTGGTACAAGTAATAACCTGAATTTTATTTTAAAACTGAGAAGACAAAAATAGTCTGTATAAATCAAACAAGTTGTCTCTTCATGTCACTTTTATGATGGACATTAATCTCCGGTTCTGGACAGAACTGCTGTCTGATGTAACCACGCTTATTGACTTAATGGGAAGAAATTTATATTACTCTAGGAAGCTGTGATGAATGCAGTCTTAAAGTTCAATGCCTCAAACACTTCAGTAACCTCAAACACTGATCCAGGTAGACAGAAACTTAAATCTTAATCCTGGAACGTGAGTTCACACTTCATTCACAATTTGTTACTAAGAAAAGTTGAATGTTCATGTATTTTTTGCATCTGTCTATGCACGCAGATGTGTAAACAGATGAACTCTACAGGAAATACAGGTGGTTTTCATAGAGCGCGAGGTCTGTGGAGAAAGACCCGAAGCGCAGCCTCTACTGCAGTGTGTGCTCCCTCCCAGGACTAACGAGTGGAATAGCTGCCAAGAGATCCTAAAGCAAATCCAAAGCTGATGTCTTCTCAGCAACTGAAGATTAAAGAAGAATTTGCTGAAGCTTGAGTTCTCTGCCACAGAATCCTGTTCAGCCGTCGTGACGGCTGGCCGTCGCAGGACACTCCCCCGCCGCTCC
>NW_010391458.1:24520-30761 GCF_000710305.1 Buceros rhinoceros silvestris | reverse complement strand
TCCTTTCCAGCCGGCGGGACGGCGGGCCGTCGCAGGACACCCCCCAGCCGCTCGGGCTGCACTTGGACACTGCACATCCCGATGCTCTCACCTGCTGGAAGGAGTTGCCTGGCAAATCCCTGGCCCCCGCCCCAGCTGAAGAGGTTAGTCCAGGGCACTGCAGCAGCTGTGCTGCCTGAGCCCAAGACTTGCCACGGGAACTCAGACACATGCTGTCAGCGCCGGTAGCACTGACTAAATCGTTGCACGCTTGAATCGTGAAATGATGAGTACAGATGAAGTATACCGAGGGACCAAGAGAATCTTAGCTTAACTTCTATCTGACATGCAGTGTTTGCATGTAAACAGGGGAAGAGAAACAAAAAACAGAACAGTGAAACCCCCTCTATAGCCACAGGCTGTGGGAGTGGGGGTATGTGGAGCATCTGCAGGTAGCACCCATCAGTCAGCTGTAAGTAAAAGGTGGGATGATCCCAGTGGGGTCTGCAGCGTGTCCATGCACTTCAGTGAAGGCCTCACTGATCTTCATGGGCTTTAAGGAAGGAGGATGCCGCAGGGACTGTTCCCCTCACGTTTACCACCGTGCTCTTTTCTCAGACATGCACAGTGACCTTCCCAAGGGATGCGGGGTCCAACGCCTGCCCCGCCGCTGCCTTTCTGCGGAGGTGTGAGGAGCGGAGGGAGGCTGGGCATGGAGCACCTGAGGGCAGCCCCCGCCAGGAAGGGAGCACAGAACACGAAATGCTACAGCTGGCTGCTGCGATGGGCGGCAAAGCTGCTGGATTCTGCAGGACTCTAACTAAAGGGTGAAATCCCAGCCTGTGGAGTTGCAGCAGAGCTACCAGACACCCAGCACCACCAAAGCTGTTCACACTCGTGCCTCTTTGAGGACAGGAATGCGCTGCTGCATCAGTCTCCATACAGGCAGTATTTGCTGTTTCTGTAATCGAGTAACCTAGAAACTGCAACAGCATTTACTTCCACGTGGTTTCTCAGTCACAGGAACAGAATGTATGTGGCACTCTTACTGGTTTCTACCGACTTAGTTATTTTTTACCGAGTCTAAATTTACCTAATCAAGCAGCAAATCCTTTCTTGAGAAAGAGGGAAGCAATGCAAGTAAGGTAAGGCAAGAAAACCACTTGAGAGCTTTTATCACCTTATACAGCTCATGGCAGCTTTGAACTGAGTATCCTCAAAACTGAAATAGAATTTTGCACAAACGGATTTCTGCAAGGCACGAGCCTCTCCTGGAAGTAATGGTTCACGTTCCTCTGTGTCCAGCTTGCGAATCACGGCCTCTCTGAGTACAAGTGGCGAGGCACAGTTTCCATCCATGGCCTGGCCTTTACTCTGCATGGTGACTGTCCCTATCCTAGTCTTGTTTTAGTTCTTCTGCACTGAGGAAGCACTCGTTAAACACATTTTACTCCTAAATATCTTAAAATACATGTGCTCAATGAAAAGAAGCATCCCTGTAAGTAGGATCCATTGATACTGGTGTAGCCAAACCTGCTTAGCTGTTGGGATGCCATCGATTTAATCCAGCTGACAACCAATGAACCACCAACTGGTAAACACTAAACACTATTACAGAACTGAAACCTTTAATTCGAACTCTTGAGAAAAGCAAGGATTAGTTTTCTGTGTAATTTGGTTTTAGAAAATACAGTAATTAAACCAAACCCCTAACGTCTTACGGCTCACACATTCAAAATAGGGGATCCACGATATGAAATAATACCTAAAATATCTGAAAGCCTTTAACATCTACCGATACCAGATGTTGGAATTGTTAAGGGAATGCAGCGAAAACACCCTGCTTCCATCCCGCACTGGTTAAACTGAGGAGACGGCAGTGAATTAGCTGATAAAAGACACGCAGACAGCAATACCCATTCTGCACCATCAGGAGGGACTCAAGAACAGACGTACGCTGAAATGCATTTGAGATGACAAAATGCACCCAAGTCCAAATTACATGGGGCCACAGTGAAAACTTAGCGTAAGGAGATAAGAATGTTCTAAGTCAAAGGGAACAAGGCAACCTAGTTTAATCTGATTATTCTGAGGTTGAGGCAACATATTAATCAAGTGGACAAAACAATTCTATTAATGAAATTCAAAAGGTACACTACAACAATCAATCTTTTACTATATTGCAAATGATAAAACAAGCATCCAGAAGGGTTATGCTAATTACATGTTTCAAGTCAAATGAACCCGTTCCATGCTTTGTCTTGTTGAGACAGAGCATTCTTGCCACTTAATCATATTCCAGATGTCTGTATCAGTGTCTGCAATGATACATTAGCCCAGTGAAGAACTGGAGATAGACTGTTACCTTCTCATAACAAAACACGACCCATTGCAAGAGCAGCCTGGGCCTGGCAATTCGTATGGACAAGGCGCAGCAAGCGAGGGTTGAGCTCAGGCGAAGGTGGTGAGCTCTCGTCAGGCACCTCACAGGCCACCTCACCCCTATCTGCAAACGTGTGCATGAGAAGGAGGGCGGACGCCTTCCTCCCTGGACACGCTCAGGTTCCGCACGGCTCAGATAGGTCAGAGCCGAAACACCAGAGCTGGCTGCGAAGTGCTGCAGCCAAGGGAAGGCAGGAGCTTCTCCAGGGAGAGCATCAGCTCACGGCGGTGTCACACTGATGTTAATATGCTGCTCCTCCTGTCCGTGACAGCTGGGCTCTCTCTGCACAGGACTTTGTAGGATCAGGTACACACTGCATCTGTCCAAACAGAAAAACCATCCTGCCAGAATACAAACCTGAACACCTACTTGTTCAGAAAGTCCAGAATTACAGCATTACACTACAAAAAGCCCAGCACTGACCCCCGTCTTCCCCCACTGCAGACACTCGGAATATTTGAGCATGACAAGGACAGGCACAGACACAGGCACCGAATCAACAGAGAGCGCACACGGGAAGAGGACAGCGGGGCTATGCTTCTCTCTGTCTCAAGCAAAAGGAGGACATTAACTAGAGCCCAGGAAAACAAAGGGTGGCCAGAAACACACCCTCCAAATGTGTCTGAAACACAGCAAATACTGGCCGTGTTACAGTTCGGTCTCAGCTATTAAAAGTTACACGATTGTCTAAGACAACAGAAAGCCCACAGAAGTGGGACGTTTTCCATCAGTTGCTTATATTGTATGTAGTTGTGCTCAAATATATACATCTGAAAACAATTCAACGTATTTCAGTTTTCTCCAAGGGTTTTTATGTCACTCCATACAGACAGCTCATACTGGAAACACAAAATATCCTGAAACCGTTTGGCTGCCCCTCCTAAGCACACATCCTCCCTCTTCCACCACCATTCCCCTTCCGCCAGCTTTGCTTCCACTCACGCAGACCGAATTCCCCCAGCTGTGCTACACGTCACCACTGCGGACACCTCCTCACTTGCAATGCACATTTCAGCATGAGCCATGGGCTTTTAACCCTATTTTCTGAAACGAGCGCGACTGCACGTGTCCTGGTCACACCAGTCCGGCTGCATCGGCCACAGGGGACGGCCTTAGCACCCAGCGCATCACAGCATCACCTACACAGCTCAACGCTTACTTCAGCAACTGGAAGTAAGCAACAGCCCAAAAGCAGGATTGCAAAATGAAAAGAAATCCTGATACGCAAAAAAGCCCAGGAAATATCTGACAATTTAAAAAAAAAAAAAAATCTTCATCACAACCAGTAATATTTTTAAACAAAAACTGCTAGAACTATATTAGCAACCAAAACCACAAGAAAATAATGAGAGCAAACAAGAACGTGTGTAAGTCTGTAATTAAAATATCCAAACTGTAAAGCCTTCCCCCACAAAACCAGTCAGAACATCCTTTCTCACAATTTTTCCTTAGCTTTCAAAGAAAGCTTTGCTTAAAAAAAAAACCTATCAAAACTCACTGCTATGTATTTCAGAATCCTAAAACCAGGCCTTCTGCTATCTAGTACTGGATTATCTTTTCATTCAATGCACTTTCCTGTTTTAAGTGGGGGAAAAAAAAAGTAAGCAATAAGAAAATTCAACTTCTGACGCTGCATCATCTTCCTCGCTGTTCAGGAACAGCCCCTTTGTTACATGCAAGAGAAACGACATCCTAAGAAAGTTACACTAATAAACCCACAGATGCCATTGACTTCAATGGATTTCCTCAGGAATTTACATATTTACCAACAGAACAGAATTTGATTCCTGAAGTCAATGGGCTGTGATCTGGCTCTCCATTCTCTTCAATGGGAAAATGTCAATTTTAGAAAGGAGACACTCTAATTTAAATTGTAATGACTGCAAGCGTTCTGACTCATCCAGCATCCTGCTCTGTTACACCACCGCTTATAGTTTTCCCTGATAAAACCAGCTTACTAGTTCAACACGGGAAAAAAAATAAATTTAGTTGCTCTGTATGAAAACACAACACCGATTCTGTGTAATTCAGCATCCACAGGTAATTTTCTATTTTTAAATGGTAAATTATTAAAATAGCAATACTTGTTTCCTATCCACACTTCAAGTCACTGAAATGAAAATTTTGGCCTTAAGCTATCCCATGTATCTCCTTGGACTTTTAAAGCATGCTTCATACAAGAGTGGTGACAGTTTTAGGTTAGAGGTTTTACAAGGATTAGTCGTCATTTTGACTATTACACGCTGTATAATCTGCTGCGTAAACTGGTGTCAACTTGCTTTAAATTCACTTTAATTCAAGTTTACCAAAGAAGAAAATCAGGCTCTAACTAAATGAGGTCAAGGACTTTGGAAGACCTCATCTAATCCCGCAATACTTGGATCTTTTTATGAAGTCCGTTTGATCATCATGAGTGCGCCAATGGGTGCAAGAATGTATGGCAGATTAAATAACCCTGTTTAATATGAGTCAGAAATAAGAAACAATAACTAATATTTGCGAAAAGTTACACCTGAAATATTTCACTCCGTCTTATGTTAAATGTACTTAGCAGAAAGGTCAGAGCTCCTGAATTTGCTAGATAAATAAATGTTGGTGAGGTGGATGAATCACTGGAGAATTGGTGCATGGCAGCGAATGAATAACCTGCAAATGCTTCCCAAACCCCATTATTTCCCTTTTTCCAGTAGGCCAAAGATTCATGTCCCTGCATGCCGCCAGTTCATTACGGAGAAATATCATTCCTCTTCTGGCACTCTCTGGGCGGCCTCTCAGCCCCACGAGGACCCTTTAATGTTTAATTCCCCATCATCTGCTCCAGTGAACAGCTTAATCTCTGCTTGTATGATCAATACTATATCAGTGTAAATTAAAATGACAATTTTAAAGTAATTAAGCCTGTTAATGCTCGATTCAAATGTCATTATTTGCACAAGGGATTGAGGAGAAATTACATCGTGTCCAGGGTGACAGGAAAACGTTTGAGCCTTCTCAATCCTGTTGCCGCTGTGCCACTGGAGGCTTTAGCAAAGCAGATTAACTTCTAGCTCCCACTGCCAGGATACCTATCCAATTTCAGAAGAGGATAACACAATTTGATAAATTTAATTCCAGCTACAAACTCAATTATTGTGATAATGGATGAAAACTGGGAGGAGACACTAAACAAGACCCACATAAAAAATACACTTAACTTCAGAATGAGATACAACAGTAATTGTTTTATTTGATTTGCTCTATCCCTTTTGAAAACCCTTTAAATAATTGTGATTGTTAGAAGAACAGCCAGCATTTATTAAATAGCATGAGCTCTAAGATCAAAGTGGCTGCAGTTTAAAGGATTTTGGTCACAATGGAAATGTTTGCTATCCTTTGCTTGTACAGCTACATTTATTAGACAAGTAAAATTACATCATTACAGTATTGGATCTCATAAATAGATCTATAAAACTCAACTACGCTCAGATGAAATCTCAGCCCATTCTACGTGCTGGCCTTTCTGGACCCTGCCGTGACAGCCTGTAGTCATTTATTATTTCAAAGGAAGATTTTAATAATAGAAAACCTTAAACTTTATGAGACAGCCACAGGATTCGGTTCGTATTTCAGCTCTCGCTAGCTGAAAAAGGAGCCGAGCTATCGCCGTTTGAGCTCATCTCTAGGACTGCAGGATACAGAAAACCTCAGCAATTCAGGCAAAACACTGGACAGAGCCATCGACAGTTGATATTTTGAAGCAGATAGGAAAAGCGAAACACCAAATGTCATGGATTTAATTCAACGATAAGGAACTTGCAAAGCAAGTTCAAGCAGTAACAA